>NC_060953.1:6018440-6019247 GCF_022045245.1 Lucilia cuprina | reverse complement strand
TCTAGTTCAGTTCTAGTTCAGTTCTAGTTCAGTTCTAGTTCAGTTCTAGTTCAGTTCTAGTTCAGTTCTAGTTCAGTTCTAGTTCAGTTCAAGTTCAGTTCTAGGTCAGTTCTAGTTCAATTCTAGTTCAGTTCTAGTTCAGTTCTACTACAGTTCTAATTCGGTACTAGTTCAGTTCTAGATCAGTTCTATTTCATTTTAGTTCAGTTCTAGTTTTAGTTCTAGTTCAGTTCAGTTCAGTTCTAGTTCTGTTCTAGTTCAGTTGTAGTTCAGTTCTAGTTCAGTTCTAGTTCAGTTTTAGTTCAGTTCTAGTTTAGTTCTAGTTCAGTTCTAGTTCAGTTCTAGTTCAGTTCTAGTTCAGTTCTAGTTCAGTTCTAGTTCAGTTCTAGTTCAGTTCTAGTTCAGTTCTAGTTCAGTTCTAGTTCAGTTCTAGTTCAGTTCTAGTTCAGTTCTAGTTCAGTTCTAGTTCAGTTCTAGTTCAGTTCTAGTTCAGTTTTAGTTCAATTTTAGTTCAGTTCTACTACAGTTCTAGTTCAGTTTTAGTTCAATTTTAGTTCAGTTCTACTACAGTTCTAATTCGGTACTAGTTCAGTTCTAGTTCAGTTCTAGTTCAGTTCGAGTTCAGTTCTAGTTCAGTTCTAGTTCTGTTCTAGTTCAGTTCTAGTTCAGTTTTAGTTCAATTCTAGTTCAGTTCTACTACAGTTCTAATTCAGTTCAAGTTCAGTTCTAGTTCAGTTCTAGTTCAGTTCTAGTTCAGTTCTAGTTCAGTTCTAGTTCAGTTCTAGTTCAGTTCTAGTTCAGTTCTAG
>NC_060953.1:6009550-6018271 GCF_022045245.1 Lucilia cuprina | reverse complement strand
AGTTCAGTTCTAGTTCAGTTCTAGTTCAGTTCTAGTTCAGTTCTAGTTCAGTTCTAGTTCAGTTCTAGTTCAGTTCTAGTTCAGTTCTAGTTCAGTTCTACCTCAGTTTTAGCTCAGTTCTACTTCAGTTCTAGTTCAGATTATTTAAATTCCTAAAAGCAAATCTTCTAGAAAATTTTCCATATTTAAATTAAAATCAAGATAAAATAAATTATTTTTATTTCTAAACAAACAGTTTAAAATATCTTTAATATTTAGAAGCGCATATGAGACTTTAAGAAAAAAAAACAAAACCTGACATATACTACGTTCTCGTTGTAAGTGCTAGCTAGCTGGCTGGCTAGCTAGCTTAAGCTGGGAGTGTTTTTTTATTACTATTGTTGTTTTATTTTTTCTAATAAAATGCATTTAATTTAAATTAAATGTAAATTTTTATTTGCATACGCAAGTTGAACAATAAAAAAAAACAACACGGCAAACCATATGTACATGCTGTGGATGAGATGTGATTGTAATAACAATTTAAATTAATTGTGAGAATTAGTTTTAATGAATAACAATTATAAATAAGACTGGTGATTTGGAGTGCGAGGGTGGTACAAAAATTTAATATATTTTTAAAACTATTTTTTTTTCTAATTTCAGATGTTTGGCATTGGTACCGATAAATTCGATCTTACACAATTTAAATTCCATTTTGTGTCTGCCTTGGGTACCAACTCCCAGTCATGGGGTTTCTCTTATGAGGGGAAAATTCGTCATAATGGTGTGCATTTAAAATATGGACAGAAATTCTCTCAGGGCTGTATAGTGGGAGTATTACTCGATCGTATGCGTGGCCAATTAGAATTCTTTCTTAATCGTCGCTCTTTGGGTGTAGCCTATTGCAACATTCCTAATGATCCCCAACTAAAACTCTATCCCATGGTTTGTTCCACAGCCGCCAAATCCTGTATTCGACTAATGAATGCCACCTCTCAAGTGGAATGTTTACAATTGAGAGCTTTTAGAGCTTTAGTGAAACAACCTAAGGCCTTGGAAGAACTAAGACAACTGCCAGGATTGAAAACTATTTTAAGGAACTATTGGTTTTTAGCTCCTCCCGTAAGATACTCACGAGAAAGTAAATCTAATGAATACGATATGTTAGATGAAGCAGTTTTATCTTCGAAAACTCGTTTAAGTCGAAAACATAAATATAAAGGTTAATATGAAAATAAATTACAATTTTTATATAAAACTAATCCCCTTGTATCTATTACAGATGATGACTTTGCCGATATTAATGATCTCTATACAAATGCCCATAAGATAGCTGTACATCATCAGCATGACAGTGAAGATGAATTGGTTTTAAGTGAATATTTTGATGAATATTTTAATTATTTGTTTTGAACAACTCACTCGCAATCTCTTTTCCTTAATTCTACTTTTAATTATTAATACTTTTCATTAATTACTTATGATGAATTTCTTTTAAATGTGTTCATTTTTTCCTTGTTTAACTTTGTTTCTCTAACATCTTAAATATCCTTAGAAATATCCCAATTTAGTTGTAAAATTTTTATTTTCAAGAAAAAGTTATTAAAAATAATTGTTAATTTAACACTCATTGTTGTAGTTGTAAGAATTTTTAATAAAAAAATTATATATTTATTTATGTTTTATAAAAACAATATTATTAATTAAAAAAAATTGTAGAAAAGTTTTTTATAATGATAATTTTCTTATAGAAAAATATGATTATAGTGAATAACTTTCAGTGAAATATCTAATTTTATAGAAAATATGATTCTTTTCAAATCGAATTTTTATTAAAATCTTCAATTCTAGTCTAGTTCAGTTCTAATTTGGTTCTAGTTCAATTTTACTTCTATTCTAGTTTTATCCTAGTTCTGTTCTAGTTCAGTTCTAGCTTAGCTCTTTCTAGTTCTAGTTAAGTATTAGTTCAGCTCTAGTTCAGTTCTTATTTGGTTCTAGTTCTGTTCTAGATCAGTTCTAGTTCTACTTTTGTTCCAGTTTTGTTCTCGCCCTGTTCTAGTTCAGTTCTACATCAACTCTAGTTCTGTTCTAGTTCAGTTCTTATTAGCTGTAGTAAGTTCTAGTACAGTATTAGTTCCGCTAAGTTCTAAATTAGGTCATGTTCATTCGATCAGTTCTGATTTAGTTCTAGTTCAGTTATAGTTTAGCTCTAATTAGGTTTAGTTCAATATTAGTTCAGTATTAGTTTTGTTCTAGCTCTACTTCAGTTGTAGTACTAGTTCAGTTCTTGTTCAGTTTTCGTTCAGTTCTAGTTTTGTTCTACTTCAGATTAGTTCAGTTTAGTTCTAATTCAGTTCTAGTTCAGTTCTAGTTCAGTTCTAGTTCAGTTCTAGTTCAGTTCTAGTTCAGTTCTAGTTCAATTCTAGTTCAGTTCTAGTTCAGTTCTAGTTCTGTTCTAGTTCTGTTCTAGTTCTGTTCTAGTTCTGTTCTAGTTCTGTTCTAGTTCTGTTCTAGTTCTGTTCTAGTTCTGTTCTAGTTCTGTTCTAGTTCTGTTCTAGTTCTGTTCTAGTTCTGTTCTAGTTCTGTTCTAGTTTTGTTCTAGTTTTGTTCTAGTTCTGTTCTAGTTCTGTTTTAGTTCTGTTCTAGTTCTGTTCTAGTTCTGTTCTAGTTCTGTTCTAGTTCAGTTCTAGTTCTGTTCTAGTTCTGTTCTAGTTCTGTTCTAGTTCTTTTCTAGTTCTGTTTTAGTTCTGTTCTAGTTCTGTTCTAGTTCTGTTCTAGTTCTGTTCTAGTTCTGTTCTAGTTCTGTTCTAGTACTGTTCTAGTTCTGTTCATGTTCTGTTTTAGTTCTGTTCAAGTTCTGTTCTAGTTCTGTTTTAAATCTGTTCTAGTTCTGTTCTAGTTCTGTTCTAGTTCTGTTCTAGTTTTGTTCTACTTCTATTCTAGTTCTATTTTAGTTCTGTTCTAGTTCTGTTCTAGTTCTGTTCTAGTTCTGTTCTAGTTCTGTTCTAGTTCTGTTCTAGTTCTGGTTCTGTTCTAGTTCTGCTCTAGTTCTGTTCTAGTTCTGTTCTAGTTCTGTTCTAGTTCTGTTCTAGTTCTGTTCTAGTTCTGTTCTAGTTCTGTTCTAGTTCTGTTCTAGTTCTGTTCTAGTTATGTTCTAGTTCTGTTCTAGTTCTGTTCTAGTTCTGTTCTAGTTCTCTTTTAGTTCTGTTCTAGTTCTGTTCTAGTTCAGTTCTAGTTCAGTTCTAGTTCAGTTCTAGTTCAGTTCTACTGTTCTACTTCTGTTCTACTTCTATTCTAGTTCTATTTTAGTTCTGTTCTAGTTCTGTTCTAGTTCTGTTCTAGTTCTGTTCTAGTTCTGTTCTAGTTCTGTTCTAGTTCTGTTCTAGTTCTGGTTCTGTTCTAGTTCTGCTCTAGTTCTGTTCTAGTTCTTTTCTAGTTCTGTTCTAGTTCTGTTCTAGTTCTGTTCTAGTTCCTTTCTAGTTCTGTTCTAGTTCTGTTCTAGTTCTGTTCTAATTCTGTTCTAGTTCTGTTTTAGTTTTGTTCTGTTAGTTCAACATAATTTAGCATTAATTTTTCATAACATATAAAATCCTTTGCAAAATATTGCATGGGTTATTGAAAGTGTATAAGAGTACATATTCTCTTACACTTTCATTAAAACCTCAAAAGAAAGAGAACAACTAAATAAGAATGTTGGAGTACAAAAAAAGAGAACAAACAATTCTAATAAATAGAGACATAGTATTTAACAAAGTACAAAAGTCTATTTGGCGGGTAAGTGAAGAGGAGAGTAAAATACAGGCACAAACCTTTAAAATAACACAAGGATTTCCAACAGATACCCACACTACATCCCAGCAAAGGAAGAGAAAACCAAGAGTATTTGGCAATAAAACAAAATAGAATAACTAAGAGAGTAACTGCAGAATTTGGGGAAGATTTTGTTGGGAAAGTTTGAGTTTAAAGTTAAGGTCTCTTTCTAAACTCAACTAGAAAACTAGGATATAAAGGAAGTTTAGTAATATAAAGAAGTGGAGCTAACACGAAGTGAGAGGGAGAGTTAAAAACTAAAACACAAAAAAAAGAGAGTAGAAAATAAATAACGTAAAATACTTAGTAAAAGCATCAGGAAAGAGTTATGAAGGATGTTGAACTTTTGTAGGATTTAAAGGAGTAGGAGGAACATTTTCTAGAGGAATGGTGGTGGTTATATGTTTCGTTGGTTGTGCACAAAGCAAGGTGCATTGGCCTGCATTCTAATCAATGCAAAGTGCAGTGGAATTTACGTTTAACATTGAGAAGGTGTTGGCGGAGTTAGAGATTTGCATGAAAATGGTAGTTTTAGGCAGGAGGCTGTAAAGCACATCTTGTGTGGTAGTAGAGCAAACGAGAAGTTTGTTGGGATGACATATGTGTTTGAGAGAGTGCTGAGGCTAAGGCCAGTAACATTGAATGAAGGCTTGCAAGTGCAAGGACATAAATATTTGCACTTTGCAACTCAACTGCCACCTTTAAGCCACTAACCAACATCAATGAATGCAACACAAAACACCTCTTTACTCATAACAACAGCATCGTTGGCGCAGCAGCTCTGTTGGCGTCTACCTCCTCATCGCCATCGTCGTTATTATTATTATTATTCGCATTTTGTTTTGTCGTGGTTATTGTGCCAAAAGGAGTCGTCAGTCAGTCAACTAGCACCTTATAGAGTCAGAAGAGATTTTTCCAACTGTTTATTGTAGATTGTCGATGGAGGAGTCAAATGTAACGAGACGACAAAGTACATTGTATTTTGTTTTTATTGCTGTTGCATGCGGTTGAGTCAATGGCGTTTTGGTGGTTGCTGGTTGAGGTACACGAATAATCATCATTCTCTAAAAATTTAACGTGGGAAACTTATGCCTGTTGTATGATACTACCAAATGTGGCTGCCTTAAGTGGGAGTTTGTGTGAAAATGTGTTGCTTTTTACACTTTCTACAAACGACAACGATGTTGATGGCGTTGATTATGGCAATGGCTATGGTGTTGGTACTGGTGCTTTTGATGCTGTTGCTTTTGCTGCTCTTGTTGGCGGAGGAGATGTTGACGGTGTTGACGATGATGATGTTTGTTGCCTTTAGCTTTAGTGACTTTGCCTTTTGCTTTAACAGCCTTATTATTGTTGTTCTCTGTGTGAGTGTGTGTGCATGTGGCATTTAGTGTATATGTTTGTGGCACAATAACATTGACATCGAACTAGGTCGAGGACGTATTTAATTTTTAGCCACCGTTGCGATGTTGCTGGTTTTAACGTCGTCGCACATGCATATACTTTGCACATTCTCACCACATATAGACTGCCTGCCACACTTTTCTATAGCCAGCCCATCTTGTTGCATCCATACACTTTAGGTAACATTCCTTTCATTAATGTTTTATTTATGTTTTCTATTATTGTTGTTCTTGCTGTGGTAGATGGTAAGCGGTGGTTGCTGTGTTGCAGCCACATTATTGAAGGAAGTATTTAGCTGTTTGTTAATGAAATGTTTTGTGTTGCACGTAACATATAATTGCTGCATTTACAAGTTTATATAATTAATTATTGACTGACTTTAAGGTCACTAACTAATTTGACACGTATTTTCTGTTATTAGGGATTTTTGTTTAATAATTAGTAGTTTAAAATGTTTTAGAATTGTTTAAAGTGAAAGGACTTTTAGCTGTGGAGTAGAATGTGGCTGAGTAGATCAAATTGTTCTTTGTTCTGGGAGGAAGTGGGAATGTTTTTGTAACTAACTAACTAACTAACTACTAACTAACTAACTAACTAACTAACTAACTAACTAACTAACTAACTAACTAACTAACTAACTAACTAACTAGATCAAATTCTTCTTAGTTCAGGGAAGGAAGAGGGAATGTTTTTGTAACTAACTAACTAACTAACAAACTCACTAACTATCTAACTAACTAACTATCTATCTATCTATCTATCTATCTATCTATCTATCTATCTATCTATCTATCTATCTATCTATCTATCTATCTATCTATCTATCTATCTATCTATCTATCTATCTATCTATCTATATATCTATCTATCTATCTATCTATCTATCTATCTATCTATCTATCTATCTATCTATCTATCTATCTATCTATCTATCTATCTATCTATCTATCTATCTATCTATCTATCTATCTATCTAGCTATCTATCTATCTATCTATCTATCTATCTATCTATCTATCTATCTATCTATCTATCTATCTATCTATCTATCTATCTATCTATCTAACTAACTAACTGACTGACTAACAAAAAGTGTCTCCAAAGACAGTTTTCTACAGAACAGTGTCTCCAAATGAAGAAATATATAAGTGCCTCATCAAGTCAGTTTCCCACAAAACAGTGTCTCATCAAGACAGTGTTGTATATAAAAGTTTCTTCTCAAGGCAGTATTCTTTAGAAAAGTGTCTATTGTGGCAGTTTTCTTTACGAAAGTGTCTCCCACGACTGTTTTTTTATGAAAATGTGTCACCTTATTACAATTTCCAATAGAAAAGTGTCTCCTCAAGGCAGTTTTCTTTAAAAATTTTCACTCATGGCAATTTTCTATAGAAAAGTATCTCCTCATGGCAGTTTCCTTTAAAAAAACTGTCTCTCAAGGCTGTTTTTATAAAGGATTTGTCCTTAAGACATTTTTCTATAAGAAAGTGTGTCCTCAAAGTGACTCTTCAAAGCAGTTTTCTTCTAGGGCAGTTTTTTTATACAAAAGTGTTTCCTCATAGCAGTTTTCTATGGAAAAGTATCTAATCGAAGAAGTTTTCTATATAAAAAAGTTCCCTTAAAGCAGTTTTTATAATTTTGTTGTTGATAAGTGTTTCTCATTTCAGTTTTCTACCGAAAAGTGTCTCCTTGAGGAAATTTTCTACCGAAAAGTATCATCTTAAGGCAATTTTCTATAGAAAAGTGTCTTTTCAAGGGGGTTTCCTGTAGTAAAGTCTCTCTACTTGGAAAAGTGTCTCCTCATGGCAGTTTGCTAAAGAAAAGTGTTGCTCAAGGCAGTTTTTTAAAGAAAAATGTATCCTTAAGTCATTTTGCTTTAGAAAAGTTTGTTCTCATGGCAGTTTTCTATGGAAAAGTTTCTCCTTAAGTCAGCTTTTTAAGGCACACTGTCTCCTTATGGCAGATTTTGTAAAAATGTCTCCTTAAGGGAGTTTTCTATATAAAAGTTTTTCCTTAAAAAATCCTCTAGAAAAATGTCCTTTTGAGGCAACACTGTTTCTTAAGGCAGTTTTCTATAGAAAAGTGTCTTTTCAAGGCAGTTTTTAAAAAAAGAAATTTAGAAAATGTCTCCTTAAGACAGTGAACCCTCAAGCCAGTTATATATAGAGAAAATTCTTCCTAAAACAGTTTACTATAGAAATGCGTATATTCAAGGCAGTTTTCTATAGAAAATGTTCTATTCAAAGTATTTTTGTATTCTTTTGTATTTAATGCCAGTAATAATTTATATTAGATTCATACAACTATTAAAGCTTTAAATAAAATCACTCTTGACTTTTGTTTTCTAATTGTTGAAAATAGTAACACATGTTTTGTCTAGACTGTACACAAAAATGATTTTGTATGTATTTTAGATAATATTTATTTTATTTTATGCATTTTTTATACATATTAGTTGTTGTTGTTGTTTTTTTTATACATAAATACAGATGCACTTTTAAGTTTTAGATGTATGTTTTTTATGTGTGTACATTAATATGCAATCACACACACACACACTCACATACAAATTGTAGGTATAAAAAGTGTATTTATATTATATATAATTTTTTTGTTTGTAATCATCAATTTCAAATCAAATATAAATAATGTACACACACACACACAGACACACTCTAACAAACACTTGCAAATGATTAAATATACATATGTACGTATGTATATTTGTATATAGAGAAAAAATAATTTTTTATAAATAATATAAATTGTATAAATAAAAAATTTACTAAATATACATAGAAATACAAACAAACGCATAAATATGTATATAAGAGTTTTAAATTTATATAAAAACAGACATTACTACATAAATGTTGAAATTTATAAATATACAAACATTTACATACATTCATGTGTATGTATGTACGTTTATATGTATATATTTTTCTATATATATGCATCTATATGTATTTAGTTTTATATACATTTATATATTTATTTAATTTCGTTTTTTTTTTCTTGTACAAAAAATCACCCATGTTTGTCTGTAAGTATTTTAAATAAATTTTATTTTACACTTTCAAAAGCCTATTTTCATTGTGTATGTATAGTTGCATTCACACACGTGTATGTGTGTGTGAATTTACATACAACATACGCACACACTTATGCAACAACAACAAGAGTCAATTTTTAGTGTTGCAAAGCATCTATCTATTTGCATTATAAAAAAGGCTTGAGATACATAAACACACGTTTACAGGAAAAACTTTAATACTCCAACAAACTTTTCAGGCGGTTTAACAGATAATAAAATATCTAAAAAAAATTAAGGGCCTCTTATCTATACTCTGTCCCAGTTCCGTTCTAGTTCTGTTCTAAATCTGTTCCAGTTCCGTTCCAGTTCTGCTCAAGTTCTGTACTAGTTCTGTTCTAGTTTTGTTCTAGTTCTGTTTTAGTTCTGTTCTAGTTCTGTTCTAGTTCTGTTCTAGTTCTGTTCTAGTTCTGTTCTAGTTCTGTTCTAGTTCTG
>NC_060953.1:6007857-6009450 GCF_022045245.1 Lucilia cuprina | reverse complement strand
ACTGAACTAGAACTGAACTAGAACTGAACTAGAACTGAACTAGAACTGAACTAGAACTGAACTAGAACTGAACTAGAACAGAACTAAAACTGAACTAGAACTGAACTTAATCTGAAGTAGAATATGTGTGACAATTTTCTAAAGGAGGGGTTTCGATGCAGTTCTTATAGAAAACTGTAGAATTAAAATATGCTGTTGAAAAGTATCATTTACATTAAGGACAAATTTAAGATGCAATGAAATTTAAATTTCTACTCGAATAAAGTTTAACTAAAACTTAGTTTAAAAGTAAAAACTTTAAATCTTTAATTAAATTTCTATAAAATTAAATCTATTTGATGTATATTTATATATTTACATTTTTTATATGTATTCAAGTGTGTAAGTGTGCGTTTTTATTATATATAATGTTTTTTTTACAAAAAATTTATTTTATTTTATATGTCTGAGTTTGGTTGTCAAGTGCTAAAGCATAAAATTCAAAATCCAAAAAGTGAAAAAACAACTGCAACAAAAACAAAATTGAAAAAAGTAGTTTCCCCTCACTCTTGGTTACGAAATTAATTGTTTACAACACACTAGGCTCCTACACACACTGGCTCTCTACAATTAAAGTAAATATGGGAATTTAGTATAAAATTTTGAAGTACTCTATACATTTTACAGGCATTTTGGACAGACTTAGCTTCCCGTTCCATATGTCTAAAACTCGACAATGCCCTGGCAACTAAAAAACAGCTTAATATTGTAGTTGTTGTAGTTTTTGTTGCTGTTGAGTTGATTGCACTTAAAGTCATGCACATGCATGTTGTATGAGAAAATGCGTGTTGGTGTGTATGTGTGTTCAGCTAAAGTGGTTGTTGTAGTTTAAATGCATTTAAAACTGCATCCATACAATAAACATTTTTATAAAAAAAACAAAACTTGTTGTATTTGTAGTTGTTGTTGTAGTTTTTGTATGCAAAATACTAAAAACCTCATCGAATGTTCAAAAAGTTTTGGTACGTTTTATATTGAAATGTGTGTGCTTGTCTATCTGTCCGTCCGTCCATCCATCCGTCTGTCCCGATGATGATGACCAGCCTAAAAGTCTGCATAACAAAATGCAATTTTATTTTATAGAAAATACATACAAACAAAAGAACACACAAATGTATACATACATATGTATGTACATTTACGTTTAGTTCAATCTGAATGTACAAGTTTGAATATTTTTGGACTAGGGTGAACAACAACATGTACAACAATTTTATGCAATTTTTTGCATAGGCTTTTAAATGCATATGTGCAATCGTATGTGTTGCCGAATGCATAGAGAAAAATATGCAATTTTTTTGTCTGGATTTTATATAAAATTATTTATATGTATTTAGTTATATACTTACATATACAATAAGAGGCGTAGAGCAAACAAAAGTTTTTTTATGGGCCTGAGATCAAGACCCCGAACCTAATAGAAAAAGCACAGAACATAAGTAGAACAGAACTAGAACAGAACTAGAACAGAACTAGAACAGAACTAGAACAGAACTAGAACAGAACAAGAACAGAACTAGAACAGAACTAGAACAGAACTAGAACAGAACTAGA
>NC_060953.1:6005610-6007757 GCF_022045245.1 Lucilia cuprina | reverse complement strand
TCAGTTCTAGTTCAGTTCTAGTTCAGTTCTAGTTCAGTTCTAGTTCAGTTCTAGTTCAGTTCTAGTTCAGTTTTAGTTCAGTTCTAGTTCAGTTCTAGTTCAGTTCTGTTCTAGTTCAGGTCTAGAAAACGTTCTATTCAAAATATGTAATATGAAGACAATATGCGTATACTTAATATTAAACAATTAAATGCTACTCATACGTTGTGTAATATACATATATTTATGTATTTCACGAAGTACTCTCGGGAGTATGAGTGATGTTTTGATTAGAAATGTTAATTATACGTCTTTTGAATTAAGTTGTATAAAAATTTACATATTTTTTAATATATATAAATACTTAAAAAAAATCTCCAACTATTTCAACAATGTTAAAAACAAAACAGAAAATACGTTAAATTCTAAAATTAAAACGGAAACACACCTTAAAAACACCTCTCTCCAGCATGCATAGAGATTCAATACTAAAATGAATTTTTATTAGAAACAGCATATAAATATGCATAAAAACCGTTACCTTTATTTGAAAAATACCCAAAAAAAAGGCTTTGCAGATTTTTTACGCGAAAAATACAACCACACAAATCACAAAGAGAAAATTGCATTTGCAAAAAAATTTTAAAAAAACGGGACAAAACAACAGATACAACAGTAATTTGCATATACAGTTTGCCGGCAGAGAACAGAGTGTATTGCTGATACATAAACTAATAGTATGTACAAACTACTGGTGTTGCCATAAAATGCAATATGCCACCAAAGGTTGCATGCATATAAATATGCATCTGTATACATACATAGGGGAACATACATTTATGCATGAAAATGTTGAATAACCGGTTTTGTGTTGTTTTTAGTTCTGCAGACAAACGGGGCTTCTAGTCGTAAAAGTGGCAGACCAACTTGGCTGTACCCCTGTCTAAATTAGAGGGTACAATGACTGTTCTATGCAAATGTATTGGTTAGCCATATATGTACATGTGTACTGCTTGCTGCATGCATACATATATTTCGAAGTACACTATGTAGAGGTGTACATTGCAATGGGTCGGTGTGTATGTAAGTATTTTTATGTGTTTAGAATTTTAGATTTTTAGCGTATTTTAGAATTTTATGAATGAAATTTTTAGTGACTCTAACATTTATATACATATAACTAAATTTTTTCTTTCACTCTTGCTGAATAGTATCCTCTTTACAGGGAAAGAGTTGGAGGCCTAATATCTAAACACCACTATCAGAGTGTCATTTAGTTGTACAACACTATGAGTTGGGTTAGAAATGACGTTTCTGTGGGTTACATTTTTTTTCCATATAGTGATCTCTATACATATAGTCATGCAAAATTTATTAAGCTTTTTGTTTAGAAATTTTGGTTGCATTTCGATTGGTCTCTGTGTCTGTCTAACAAACTGTTTGTCTGTCTTTTAGTCTGTTCTTCTTCTTTTTTTTTTTTTTTTTTTGAAAAATAGTTGACCTTGTCCGTTGGAAAATAAACCAGACAGAAAACAACAAAAATCTTTTAGTTTCAATTTATTTTTTTGGTTGATTTTATAGTTTAGTTGAGTCTTGTTGTGTGTAGTTGAAATAGTTGAAAGTTTTTTTCTCGTTAGAATTTTTTTGTTTTTCACAAAACACTTTTACATTGGCAAGGTTGTCTATGTATGGATTTTGTTTATAGTGGAGTCATAGTTTTAGAATTTATTGCTTTAAAATAAATGTAGTTTTAGCACAATTTTGTGAGATTTTAGAACATTAGTTTGTAAGTTTGTGGGGTGAATATTTTTGACTGGGGAATTTATGTGTGTTTGAGTTTAAAAATAAGAGAAATTTTTAGTGGCTGTATTATCATCGCCACTATTTTATAAACTAGTGGCATACATTTGAAGTTGACTAAATTCAATAATAGAAAAAAGAAAATGTGAGCTTAGAGAATGTTTAAATTGTGGAATAGAAAGTTAAATTTTAAAAATTTAATTGAAACTAAAAGGGTGAATGATTTTTTGTTTTACTAGATTTTAAATGAACTAAACTAAAACTGAAAAAGAACTGAACTAGAACTGAACTAGAACTGAAATAGAACTGAACTAGAACTGAACTAGAACTGAACTAGAACTGAACTAGAACTGAACTAGAACTGAACT
>NC_060953.1:5987028-6005510 GCF_022045245.1 Lucilia cuprina | reverse complement strand
CAGAACTAGAACAGAACTAGAACAGAACTAGAACAGAACTAGAACAGAACTAGAACAGAACTAGAACAGAACTAGAACAGAACTAGAACAGAACTAGAACTAGAACAATACTAGAACAAAACTAGAACAGAACTAGAACAGAACTAGAAGAGAACTAGAGCAGGACTAGAACAGAACTAGAACAGAACTAGAACAGAACTAGACATATTTCCTATTTTTGATCACTGTTTTTGTTTTTAATTTCAAAATTCTCATACATTCAACCAAACTAACAAATGCATTCATACAGTATTACAAACAAACATTAATTTGTATTGTATGAAAGTATGTTTAATAATTTTTTTATACCATTTTCTATCATCATCGTCATACAGCACAACTATACAATTTTACATCATGTATTCGAATTTGTAACAAAAACAAAATCAACTACAACAATATAAACACAGTCAGGAAAAAACACGCATGTGTTTTTGTAATCGTACATATAGATGGACAAACAGAAAAACAAAATTGTTTAACAAAAAAAAAACAAATATTAATACACAAACTCGTACAACTCTAACGCATAGATGTATGCACTAAAAATAAATCAACTTTTGATTTTAACAAATATTACCTAGACTTTGTATGGGAGTAAGTGTGTGTGTTTGTGTGCACAAGGATAAAAACACACAAATCGTATAGACATGTTGTTGATGTTGATGTTAATAAAATAAAAGCATTTTGATTATAGTACGAAAGTCATCATGATATTGTTGTTGTTGATGATGTCTGCCTATGAAACAATATTCACATAAACTCTTTGATTATGATTACGATGATAATGATGATGATGGTGACTACGACGAGACTTAACACAGACAAAACTATGAGCGTAAAGAACAAAAACAACAATAATCTACAAGTATTTGGAGAGTCATATAGACACAAAAATATAAAATGTTGTTGTTGTTCGTTTTATAACAGGAACAACAAAAAAACATGTATAAAACATAAAACAAAAGTATAAAGTATAGAATCAAATACTGGCAAATACACCTTCAAACATATAGTTTTAGTTTGACTTGATGCCTGTGCATGTGAGTGTGTTTGTATGGGTTTTTCATACAACATAGAAAACATAATAAGTACACAAACAACATCGAAAGAGAAGGATGGATTGTTGGCAATTGTTGTTGTTGTAAGATCAAACTGGGATCCTTAAGTCCCAGTCCTTAAGTCCCGGACCGAAAAGACTATACTGCTCCATACAACAGCAATACATTGATCCTTACATCCAGGGCAATAACTGTTGATTCAGTTCTACTATCACAAATCTTTCAACGATGAATGAAGATCGGGGTTTATGGTTAAACATATATCCAATAAGAATGTTTCCTCTAGTAATGAAAAAGGGGATATAGTTTATTTTCCAGATTATTCAAATAATAAAACTTCCTTTAAGGCATACGTAAGTGTGCATTACTGCTGTTGTAATGTCAAATTTAGGAACATGATCTTCATTCTTTATAGATCGTCTGAAATCAGAAATGTTCAAAAAAAGCACTTGTTTCATTTGGGCGAAATCCTCAGTTACTTAAGATAACCAAACTTGAAAAATTGTCTAAATATCAAATAGTTCAATGCCACGATCGGTGGTGCAGTAGATCAAAGATCGTTTGCAGCTCTCACAAAGAGAACATAAACTGTTATAATTTGACCAAAGAAGCGATGGTAATGATTTGACGAATCTCCTATATAAATGATTAATATTCTAACGAACAAGTTGAAGTTCTAAAGTTTTATGTTTCTGGCTCAACGAATCTTCAATTAACCACGTAAATGCGGGAATTAATATAGGATTTTGTCAACGACAAGATTGTTGTTTCTCAAAGAATCTTTAATAAGGAATAATGAAAGGATATGTTATAAATTCTATATTTCCATGGTTAAAATTTCTAATTGGGGAGAATGATCTACGTTTTGTTTGAGGATCCTTCAATAGATTCACAATAGTTGCACAGCTATACAACTATTGTGAATGTTAACTTCATTATGAAGCCAGCTAATATGTTCGATGATGAAATTGTAATTAGGAAATCTTCAATAAAGAATGATCTAAGAATCTTTTCCAAATTCTCAATTTCCATGGTTAAAACTTCTAATCGGGCAGAATGATCTACACTCTGTTTGAGGGTCCTTCAATACATTCACAATAGTTGTATAGCTGTAAGTTAACTTCATTATGAAGCCAGTAAATATGTTCGGCGATGGAATTATAATAATGAACATCGTTGTTTCTGACTTTATAAATCTTCAATAAGGAATCATCTAAGAATCTTTTCCAAATTCTATATTTACATGGTTAAAATTTCTAATTGGGCCGAATGATTCACAATAGTTGTATAGATGTACGTTAACTTCATTATTTGCGTTTGACGATGAAATTGTAATTATGAACATCGTTGTTTCTGACTCAACAAATCTTCAATAAAGAATAATCTACGGATCTTTTCCAAATTTTCAATTTCCTTGATTAAAACTTCTAATTAGGGAGAATGATCTACGTTTTTTTTTTGAGGATCCTTCAATACATTCACAATAGTTGTATAGCTGTAAGTTAACTTCATTGTAAAGCAAATATTGCGCAACGGAGAACTTTGGGACTCATAAAAGTGGCTGTCGTGAGAGACTCTGATCTAGGAGAGAATTTTGTAGATTTTTCGTTATTTTTGATTTGAATGGAGAAAGAGAACAATATTCTAATGTCCCAGTGATCATTTGATCAAATACTTTTGCGACTGTTGTTCCGTTACTTGAAGCAAATAATCCAGGTTCATGACACAACATATTGTAAGACGAACACTTTAAGAAGCAGAATTCTGATCGAACAATGCTATTATATGGTGGACATATAGATATGCTTTTATTTACTATAATTAGTATTGAATACTTCATTGAAATACCAGGCATTCAAAGGATGCATTAAAGAGATTGATTTCTATATATATAATAGAATCATGATCCATTCGGAGTTCTTTTAAATCTTTTTTTAAATAAGTTAACTTCATTGTAAAGTAAATATTGCGCAACGGAGAACTTTGGGACTCATAAAAGTGGCTCTCGTGAGAGACTCTGATCAAGGAGAGAATTTTGTAGATTTTTCGTTATGTTTGATTTGAATGGAGAAAGAGAGCAATATTCAAATATCCCAGTGATCATTTGATTAAATACTTTTGCGACTGTTGTTCCGTAACTACTTGAAGCAGATAATCCAGGTTCATGACACAACATATTGTGAGACGAACACTTTAAGAAGCAGAATACTGATCGAGCAATGCTATTATATGGTGGACATATAGATATGCTTTTATTTACTGTATCTAGTAGTGAATACTTCATTGAATTATCAGGCATTAAAAGGATGCATTAAAGAGATTGATTTCTATATATAAAATAGAATACATGATCCATTCGGAGTCCTTTTAAATCTTTTTTTAATTAATATATAACCTTTACAATGATTGTAGTTTATACTTCCCTTTTGTGTTTATATCAAACAAAATTGAGAGTATTATACATATGAACTTATAATAGATATGTTAGTATGTATGAAAATAATGTTAAAATTTTTAGTTAAGGGAATGAAAAATATGCAGCAGTTTTTATTATAAAACACATACACGCACATCTCACATACATACGCATATTACTATATGTGCTTTTTAAAATAGACAACCCAAAATGACACCCAAAACAATGAACTCATACCTTTACATGAAAACTGAAAAAAAAGAACACTAGCATCATCATCATCACCCTGAATTCAAATGATCTCATACTCAATAGTGTAAATGGAGTTTTACTCATATATGAATTAAAAAAAAGAGTATGTGTGTAGGGATAAGTGAGTATGTGTGTGTGTGTGTGTGTGTGTGTGAATGTTTAGCACACACTCATATAAATCCAGCACAAAAACATGCTAGCACACACATACACAATATGCATTTAAAATTTGTTATCGTTGTCTAACTCGGTATAGTTGTTGTGTAGTCGTCAAACTTGACGCTAGGAAAAGTTTTTGTCGACATTTAAACTCGCATCACCCGTTTCTTTACTCTGACTGGTTTGTGTTGTAGTAGTATTTTATCAAAAAGAATTTGTGTTCCTTATTTTTAAAAAGTTGTCGTAAAGTTCTATTACCAAAACGGGAAGTAACAACTTTTGTACCTTTCCCCCAACAAAAAAAAAAAATACAAAAAAATATACATAGAAATATACGAGAAAAGAAAAAAAAAGAAACCTAAAGTAGAAGTTACCCTCTATACTGGTGTACTAGTTGTACCCATAATAAAACTTTGTTTATGTTCGAAAGTAACCAGTATTGAGTTGAAAGAGTGATTGTACAAGTGTTTCCTTAAAATAATACGTGTGTTTGTAACCAAGTTAAAGTGTATGAGTTTGGTACCTATAATTCGAGAGTTTAGCATTGGTTTCCTTTTTACTGTTACGTTACGGATAACATTTTCATTATTTTTTTATTTACAATTTTGGCGCCATTGTAAGAGCCCATTTTATACAAGAGTATACAAGAATGTGTTATTGCTACTTGTGTATATGTGTAAGTTGTTTTAAGTACATGTACCCATTTTTTTAATTGTAAACACTACCAACAAAAAAGGAACAAAAACAAAAAAGTGTTTTGTATATTAAAGAGTTTTTTTTTTTTTTTTTTGAAGTTCCTATGACTTTTCATTATATCGAATAGGAAAAAAAAGCAAGAGTTAGATTTTAACCAGCAGCCACCAGCCACCTTTTTTTATAAGAAAAAGAGGATAACAGACTGTCCGTTTTGGTGAACAATACAAGTAAGTATGATCATTGAAACTTAAAAAGAATAATATAGAAGTAAGTTGTAAAAGAAATTTTATTCATTTAGAAAACTGCTTGTCAACAGAACATATTACTTTTGATGTTGTAATGACAAAGGATAAGGAATACATAAACATTAAATTGATAAAGAAATTAATTAAAAATTTATTTTTAAATCAAATTAAACAAATCGACACTTGAAATTCCACTAAAGGATAACTTGTGTTTCATTTTAATATTTAAAAATTGACTTTTTGTTATAAAATTGATTTTTTTAGTAAAAAATTTCCTTTTTGGAAAAAGAGGGTTCTTAGTTGAAAATTAATTTTTAAATAAAAAAAAAAGATTTTTTCTCAAAAGAATAAATTTTTAGTGAAAAATTTATTTTTTTGGTTTAAACTGATTTTTATGCCAAAAATAGATTTTTCGTTTAAAATAGATTTTTATATTAAAAATAAATTTTTAGTTAAAAACTGTTTTTTTTTTTTTTGTTAAAATAAATTTTTTTAAGAAAATTTAAATTTTTTGAGAAATTATTTTTCAAAAAATTAGTAATTACGTTTGGGATCTTCAGCAGGTGAGACATTCCGGATAGAGTAGTCTATAGTTCAGCCTATAGAGTAGTCTATAGTTCAGCATATTGAGTAGTCTATAGTCCAGAATATAGAGTAGTCTATAGTCCAGCCTATATAGTAGTCTATAGTTCAGGATATAGCCTATAGAGTAGTATACAGTCTAGCCTTCAGAGTTGTCTATAGTCTAGCCTATAGAGTAGTATATAGTCTAACCTATAGGGTAGTCTATAGTCTAACCTATAGAGTAGTCTGTAGTCAGGCCTATTGAGTAGTTTATAGTCTAGCCTATAAAGTAGTCTATAGTCTAGCCTATAGAGTAGTATATATAGAGTAGTCTATAGTCTAGCTTATAGAGTAGTCTATAGTCTAGCCTATAGAGTAGTCTATAATCTAGCCTACAGAGTAGTGTATAGTTAAGCCTACAGAGTAGTCTATAGTCTAGCCTATAGAGTAGTCTATAATCTAGACTATAGAGTAGTCTATAGTCTAGCCTATAGAGTAATCTATAGTCTAGCCTATAGAGTAGTCTATAGTCTAGCCTATAGAGTAGTCTATAGTCTAGCCTATAGAGTAGTCTATAGTCTAGCCTATAGAGTAGTCTATAGTCTAGCCTATAGAGTAGTCTATAGTCTAGCCTATAGAGTAGTCTATAGTCTAGCCTATAGAGTAGTCTATAGTCTAGCCTATAGAGTAGTCTATAGTCTAGCCTATAGAGTAGTCTATAGTCTAGCCTATAGAGTAGTCTATAGTCTAGCCTATAGAGTAGTCTATAGTCTAGCCTATAGAGCCTATAGACTATAGTCCAGATCTATAGTCCAGATTGTAGAGTAGTCTATAGAGTATTCTACAATCTAACCTATAGAGTCTATAGTCTTGCCTATAGAGTAGTCTATAGTCTAGCGTCTATAGTCAAACCTATAGAGTAGTATATAGTAAAGCCTATAGAGAAGTCTAGAGTCTAGCCTATAGAGTAGTATATAGTCCAGTCTATAAAGTTGTCTATAATGTATATAGTCTAGCCTAAAGTTCCGGCTAAAAAGAAGTCCACAGTTTAGACTATAAAGTAATATAGTCTAATACGTCTGGACTATAGTATACAATTTTATATATTTCGCCAACTTGAAGGCATATTTGATCTCTATATATAAAACTACTAGACTTTGTGATATCCGCGAAAGTAAAACCTCACATTCACCAACAGTCTGCACTGCCCAGCGAACATGGTTGAATTTTACAAGTTTCGTATAGAAACCCAACGAATTCTACTTACGATAAGATAGTTGGCACATCACTAGTTTTGTCTATTTTCCTGCTGTATTAATCTAATTTGTATAGCTTGTAGTAACCATTATTACGTTCTCCTAGTTTAGTTGTTTTAAGTCCTACTCCTTGTTCTACTTTAGATGATTTTGGCGACCGTGTCTAGACATCTTTAATATCAATTTTCTCATTCCTGAAAAATGTTTAACGAATATCGGACACAAAATGTCCTTCTCTTTAGCTACAAGATTATCGTTATTTAATCTCCATTCATCAATATTGTTTTATAGTTAATATGATTCACTAAGTACTCAGCTCCACATCACCATTCCTTTCCAGCAGTTCATTCCACAAGATGCTTACGTTATTGCCCTTGTCAGCGGACACTTTTTAGTTCCTTAAAGTTCTCTAAGAACTTCATTACCCGATCCCTTGCGTTTCACGACTTAATTTCGTTAGACTGCTGTCCTTTACTTAACTGAGTCAAGTTACCAATATATTACCTTTAAATTCCAACTATCGACGGATGGCATTTCCACATTCTACAGCCAGTTTATTACTAATTTTTACCAATTTTCTTAATCACAATTAACTTCAACTTCCAGACATCGATGATATAATCACGTTCTCCAGGATTTTACTAATTTTTACTAATCCAGACAAAGATGTTATAATTACTTTCTTATTTCGCATATCCATGTTCTACAGGTTGAAAGCTATAACCAGTTTTTCTTTAACATCAATTGTTTAATATCTTTTAATTTAAACTCCAAAATAAAGAAACTCTTTAAAAAATCCGCCTTTAAAGAAACACTTTTTAATCGGCTCCCAAGGAAATGAAACATATTCCATATTTTAATTTCCATAAATAAAATCTGTGGCATGATTTTTTCAACATTCTAAATATTTATTTTTTTTTATATATATATTCTTACTTTAAGACCTACTTGTTGTACTTGACACATAAACACGTTCAAAAAATCTCTATATAAAACTCACGACTACGACGACGACAACGATACAGCATCGCAAAATTCACTTTCAACGCGAATGTATTTAAACGCGACACAGAAAACTGCAATAACAACAAACGGCAAAAACAACCGGAAATAATACAGCATATATATTCTAGAATTTACAAACACACACACACACATACATATAAACAATCTGTTCAAAATGAAAATATACATCTCTATATGTACAATTTTACATATACATCTGTTTATTATAAATGTATATATGTATATATAGAACAACAACTCTCAAGCACCCACAAAAAGGTCTTTAACTTTAGTTTGGAACCAAAGAAATTTGTGAAATGGTTTGCCTACCAAATACACTACCATACAAACACACACACACACACACACACTTTCATCGTCATCAACAACACTATCACCAACATCGTCAACATCATCATAGTCGTACAATACAGCACAAACACTGAATCGCATCGTAAAATAATACTTATATATGTATGTATACGAACCCAAAAGACAGACAGACTGACATTTGTAGGGACAGACGTATAAATTTATAGACGGACAGCAAGTCATACAATAACATTCAGTTGTGTGTATTTGGTGTTGCACAACCAAATAGTATATCAAAAATGAGTTTGTAGAATTTATGGCCGCAAGCAATTTATGTTAAATTATGTGTGTTGCAATAGCAATTGGAATGGCCTACCCAGATTTTACTATAACAAGGACTATACATAATACTAACGCACATATATATACACATATACTTGTAAGTTATACACATACATTTGAATGATTCGTTGCATATTTGCATTCTGATATTTACGATGCTCTAGCATGTGACAACGAAGGCAAACGGAAATGTTTTTCAAAAGGATTATTTCATTTTGATCGGTCGAAAATCAAACGATCTTAGAGGATTAGGTGAGGCAAGTAAGTATCATCATTTTATACCGTTCGTTAAGGATAGTGATCTTTGTTTTGCTAATGATCACAGGAGATCAAATGATTTCTTCAAGTATAATAGTTTCTTGAACTTACCAAAGGATCATGGAGGATCAAATAAGTTTGTTTATATTAAGAATGATCATTTCAGAAAGTCAGAGATCTGAACTTTGCTGAAGATCAAAGTTCATCACACAGTCAATGATCGAGAACATGCACAAGATCAAAGATGATTTAATGAGTTTCGTTTCTTCATGTATGATCATGTCATGAAAACCAGTTTGCTAAAGATCAATGAAGATAAAATAAGGATGGTTTCTCCAGAAGGAGATCGAATGATTTCTTCAATTAAAATAGTTTCACGAAGCCTGTTATGTTGAACATACCAAAGTTCATGGAGGATCAAAAAAGTTTCTATATATCAAGTATGATCATTTCCGAGTGTTAGAGATCTGGACTATGATAAAGATCACTTGATCTAAGAGGTTAGAATGAGGCTTTAGTTTTTCAAGTATAAAAACATCGCACATCAATGATCGAGAATATGCACAAGATCAAAGATGATCTAATGAAGTAAGTTGCTTTATGTATTATCTTTTCATATAGTTAGTAACCATGAAAACTAGTTTACTAACGATTAATGAAGATGAAATAAGACTGGTTTCTTCAGAAGGAGATCGAATAACTTCTTCAATTATAATAGTTTCACAAAGCCAGTAATCTTGAACTTACCAAAGATCATGGAGGATCGAATAAGTTTGTTTATATCAAGTATGATCATTTCAGACACTCAAATATCTGAACTAGATCACTGGATCTAAGAGGTTAGAATGAGACCTAAGTTTTTCAAGTATAATAACATCCCACAGTTAATGATCGAGAACATGCACAAGATCAAAGATGATCTAATGAAGTTGAATTATGCTAAAGATCACTTGATCGAAGAGGTTAGAATGAGGCTTTAGTTTTTCAAGTATAAAAACATCGCACAATCAATGATCGGGAACGTGCAAAATATCCAAGATGATCTAATGAAGTTAGTTTCTTCATGTATGATAATTTCATATAGTTAATTAAAACTAGTTTGCTAACGATCAATGATGATGAAATAAGGATGCTTTCTGCAGAAAATCAGTTATCTTAAACTTGCGAACGATCAAAGAGGATCGAATGAGGCCGACAATTATAATAATATGAGACAGTCAATAATCTATATCTATTTACTAGAGATCAAAGGACTTTGATTAGGGCTGGTTTACCTAACAATGTGAAATTTTAATGGAATGAGGTGGGTTTCTTTACGGTCAGTTATCCTTCTTTAAGTATGATGATTTAATGAGGCAGGTTTCTTCAAGTATAATCATTGATCTTGAACGATCAAAGAGGTTCCGGTTTACTTGTTATTAATATCCTATAAATATATTGCTTCTTGTATCTAAATTATATAACTTTTCATGCAACACTCGTATATGTATCCTGAAATTTACTCCACACTAGTGGTAGTAGTAGTATTGATAATAACACAGTATGTTAATGCCGGCCGGCCTTTCGGTCCTTCATCTCCACTAATAACAACAACACAGCATAATCTGTATATGCACATATCGATACATACACACTCGCACATACCAATACAAGTATAAACAAAATGTGTATGTAAATTGTTTGTTCGTGTCAAGGCTAAAAACGAAATTTTCACTGCCAAATGCAATTCTAGACACATAAATGCAACACAATAATAACAACTACAACAACACTATGATAGTAAATATATAAACGAAGATTTATGTATATATATAAATATGCAGGTTGCATACTATATAGCCAAATATGTTTATATATGTATGTAAGTATGTACTGTTCATGTCTGGTTAAATCGAGAGTATGGCTAGACATAAAATTGTTACAGAGTTGTTGTTAACAATATGTTTTTAAGGGAGTAGATTAAATTTTGGAATCACTGTTTGAGATGTAAATTATATCGAGAACGAGAACAATCAATATCTAACTTTTGTACTGCTGAGAATAATAAAACAGCGTTGCATTTATTTTGTAACTGGACTATCTTAGAAATGTGTTCTAAATAGATTCTATTTTAGCCAAATCATATTCCCCGTGAGTTTAGGAAATAAAATCTAGATCATATTATTTGAATACGCCCCCAGTATGCGAATATGCTCCCAGTCATATTTCATTATGGTAACGATCTTGCTCATATAGAAAAATCGGTTAAAAACTATTTGTATCTGATTCAACTTATAGTCCAGATCTGGCACCGCCCGTCTACTATTTGTTTTAATCGATGAAAAGCGCTTTCTCTGAATTAGAAAAGGTAACCCGAAGTATTAGAGGTCGTATGTCTAAATCTTGCCCCACCAAGCTTCTATTTGTTTCAGTCGATGAACGCTCTCTCTCTCTCTGGTATAGGGTTTACTTTAGAAGAGCTAGCACAACATGATAACGATCTTCCACCTATTGCAAAATCATGAAAAGAGTAGGTTTATCCAATTTAAATTCTAGAACTTGCCCCGTCCGACTAGAGTTTGCTTAGATGGCGGCATATTCATAACTTCAAAGCCAGGTATACGTTATTGAATTGATTCGTTTTGACCTCGCAATATGTGCAATTCTTTTGACTCCGATATGATGGCAGAAAGTTGGCAATCGAGACATTTACCAGAGTCAATTGTGGCATAAACCAACAGCTTCTGATATGCCAAGATCATTAGAGAGCACAACTTAAAATTGCGAAATTTACAACAAACTTACTTTATCCAACAATTACTTCTTACGATCGATGCAGAACACTCTTCCTTCAGAACAGGGTATTTGAAATTCTTTAGAAGATAAACAGTTGTAAGCTAACAAATCACTAATTACATTAAATATATTACTCTAAAAACAGCTACGCTCTTAAAATCTAGCCTTACATTGACATTGAATATATTAAAAATGAGAAGAGGATATTTACTCACATGTAGGCATGCATACATTGTGCATCCTTTAACAGAGAGATTCTTTACATTTGCAATTGCAAAAGGCCAAACATAAACTCCACAAACAAGCCCATACATGTATGTAATCAAACTACCATAGACACAAAAACATCTCACACTCACACAGAAGAAGGTGTTGCAAAAGTGCATTCACATTTTGTGTATGTATAACTATAAATATATAGACATACTTATATGTATATGTATGTTTATATCTACAGCAGAGTGTAAGTAAGTATATAAATACATACAGATAGAGTTTGTGTTTTTATGTAGAATATAAATGTTATACATACACTTAAACAATTTTGAGGTAAATTGTGGGTGTTAGAATTGAACCAACACCCTTTTTTTAACAGAAAATGTGTATATGCATGTGTGTATGGTTAGGAAAATGCAGCAATCAGCCAGCCAACCAACCATTCAGCCTTCTAGTTATCCATTCTTTACAATTTCTGCATAGGAATTCTCCGTTAACTGTAATCGTCGTATAGTATTTTGAATGCATTGCGAATGTCCTTGTTGCAACATTTTACCTCTTTGATGATACTACTACGACGATTTCTCAAACTCTTTGGATAGTAAATACACACACTCACACACAGAAAATAGGTTGCTGTCGTTAATATTTTGGCGTATTCTTGTTGCAAGTATGTACGACGATTGGTTTGTTGGCTGCATGCAATATTTACTGTGTGTGTCAGTATATGAGCGAGCCCGCCAATTTCAAGCGTTAGTGACCTCCAAAAATATATGCATATACTTCTAGTTGTTGTTATTATTATTATTATTGTTGGCCAAGTGTATGCGTTTCTCTGGTTGTGGGTCTATAATATGTACATTAAGTAAACCAAAAAGGTGTGTGTTAGAGTGTTCGTATTTGAGTGATTGTCTGTGTGCATTTAGTGGCGAAGGTGGTATTGTTGGCTGTTGACTGGTAATGGCTCCTCAATTGGGTATACTGCTGCTTTTCCTTTTGACGTTTGGCTTGACTTGGAAATGATTTTATATATCTATGTGTGTGTGTGTGTGGGCAAAATAATTCGGTGAAAGTACTGACTAAAAGACTGAGTACATGATATTTATACACTTCGTAATACTTATACATGCTGCATCACTAAAAGGGTGTTTGTTTATTTGTACATATACTCGTGACTGACTGAGTTAGTGTATGAGTTTCTGTGTGTATATTTATTGTATCTTGTGGTAGTACTACTGGTCTAAATTCTTGTTTTTACTAGGGTAAATGACCTGATTAAATTTTAAATTTTCGGTTGAAATGCTATAATGAGGTCACTTCGAAGAGTTGTGTTGTGTTGTGTTTTGTAAAGGATACATGACAATCTATTAAGTATAGTATTTGTTATAATTAATATAATTGTTATTATTGTTTAACTAAGTGGGATTTATATATAGTATAATAATTAGAAAGTGATTTTTGTTATTGTTGTTATTAGATAGGCAGAGAGCCAGACATATAGATATACTGTGTGTTTAACTTATTTGGCTTTTAATTATGTATATGTATATTTAACACTTAATGAGTTCTAATATACTTGCCACCTTGTAATTAGGTTTTAGTTTAATAATATGTTTAGTAATAAGATGTTGTTAATTAATATTGAGGTTATAATTGCTCAATGAGTTGTTTATATTTTTCAATTGGTTTTTTATTTCATAGACATACGATGGTGTTTTATCCTTTAATAGATTTAAGAAAATTCTTCTGCTTTCATTGTAGTAGTAAAGATTTTGGGTTTTTATCCTTATTATGTTATAAATCCTATTATAGCAAGAAATTGCCCAAGTTTTTTTTTAAATTTTTTAATGCTGCGTATAAGAGTCATAAATCTCACATCCTTTAAGATCATTTTTCCTTCAGTTCTTTTAAAAATCATCAGCCCATTCACAACAATCCGGTACTCTTCCCATTCTATTGACATGTACAGTGATCAAACAATGACAATGATTTTGATCATAATAATTCGGTACATGAAAATCAATCAGCTCCTCCAATAATGTTTGATCTGATCGTGTTTTATTGTAGGACAAGATTTGCAATCTAATTATCTCTTGTTAGTATTTGGATTTTAGATACTCCTCTGTGTTCCAGCTTCTCCGTAGGTCACAGTTTATAATCTAATCATCTTTCAGCATTCGGTTCTTGAAGATCACTTTAATGCTCCGAAGGACAAGGTTTGTAATCTTATGATTTTTCAGTATCCACATGTTCAATATATCTCTCTCTTTAAGAGCCTTTCTCAAACATTATTGTTTGATGTGATCGTGTCGTATTGCAGGATAAGATTTACACTCTACTAATCTTATGTCAGTATTGCGAGTTTAGAGACTTCTCTGTGATCAATCAGCTTCTGCGTAGGGCACGGTTTGTAATCTAATCATCTTTTAGTATTCGGCTCTTGAAAATCTCTATGCTTCTCCGAAGGACATGATTTGTAATCTTATTAGTTTTCAGCATCCAGATGTACAATATCACACTCATTCTTTTGAGATAAGCTCTTATCAAACAACAATGTTTGATGTGATCGCGTCGTATTGTTGAACAAGATTTACAGTCTAATTATCTCTTGTCAGTCTTGTATTGGGAGTTTAGAGACTCTTCTGTCATCCAAAATCAATCAGCTTCTACGTTGGACATCTTTCCGTATTCGGCTCTTAAAGATCACTTTGCTTCTCAATAGGATAAGATTTGTAATCTTATTATTGTTCTGTATCCAGATGTTCAAAATCACTCTTTCTTTGGGGAAAGACTCTTATCAAACATGTGATCGTGTTGATGTGATCGTGTTGTACTGTAGAACAAGATTTACAGCCTAATAACTTCTTGTAAACATAGGGATTAAGGAGGCTCCTTTGTGATCAGTATATATTTTGCAATACGATCTTCAGTATCTACCGATCTATTTCTTTAAGAGCATTTCGAAACCATGATTTTATACTGTGATCGTGTATTCCTATAGAGAAATATTTATAGTCTAATAACATCTTGTCAGTATTTGGAGCACTCCTCTGATACTCCGTGAGATCTGCCTACGTTTCCCAACACCATTATCAACATTAACTTCTCTCACCTTTTTCGAAGGACACATTTTGTCAGTATTTTGATCTTAGAGACATTTCTGCTTATCCATCTGACCTGTCTTAATCTTACAACACGATCAAAAATTTGAATATCACTCAGCTAGATTTTAACAATGTTCTTTCAATATACGGATTTTGAAGATTTCTCGCTTTCTCTTTTCAAGTGTCTTTCTAATCCATCAATAATATTGCGATCGTGTGGACTCCTCAGTGATCTGTCTATATTTTGCAACACGATCAGCAACTTGAAAATCACTTAGATTTTCTGTAAGACAATATCTCTATATCTGTCTCTTCGAAACCATCAATGTACACCGTGATCGTGTAGTCCTGTACGAAGAGATTTACAGTCTTAGGATCACTCTTCTACAAATCCATGCGATTTACCTACTTTTCTCAACACCATCATCAAATCTTTCAGCTTTTCCGTAGAACAATGTTCGCAATACTTGAAGATCTCTCTCTTCCAAGTGCCTTTCGAAACTATCAATGTATACTGTGATCGTGTAGTCCTGTAGGATAAGATTTATAGTGTCAGTATTCGGATCACTTTAATGCTTCGCTATGTAATCTGCCTACATTTTGCAAAACCAATATCCGCTGTAAAATCTATCAGCTTTTCCGTTGGACAAAGTTTAGAGTATCATCACTTTTTAATTTTGGATACACTTCTTCCTTTCATTATGATCTGTCGTAATTTTGCAACACAATCAACAACTTGAAGATCACTCAGCTTATCCTTAGGTCTAAAAATGTCCTTTCATTATCCAAATCTTGAAGATCTCTCGATTTCTCTTTATCTCCCTCCCTTTAAGTGCCTTTTTAAACCATCAATGTTCACTTAATCGTTTGCTTCTCCATCTGTTATCCTTTATAGCTTTTTAATTCTAAGATCAACATAGCTGTAATACAAAGCTTAAGAGTGAAGCTCGTGCAACTAGTAAAAGCAATACATGCTAGTCTTTGCACCTAGTGCAGAACGGAGAGTTATGTTTTGGCTCCGATATGGTGCGAACAAAAACAGATGAAGTTTCTTCTGCAACAATTCATGCTAATCTTTGCACCTAGTACAGAACGGAAAGTTATGTTTTTGCTCCGATCCTTTCTAAGTTTTTTAATTCTTAAATCTGTAATACTAAGTAAAGCTCATGCAACTAGTAACAGCAATACATGCTAGTCTTTGTACCTAGTACAGAATGGAGATTTATGCTTAGGCTACGATATGATGCGAACAATAACAGATGAAGTTTCTTCTCAAACAAAATGAATTCGACTCTGAAAATTATATTTTGCAAGATTTCAGAAACCAACTTAACGTCAATTTATTCAAGGATATTACCAAACAAACTAGTTAGATCCTGTTTTTAATCCTTATTTCATAGTTCATTATAACAAGTGACAATTACATTTAATACCTCTTAATCCGGGGTATAAAAATGTTTTTATAACATTTCATAATTTATTGAGAAATAACCCTTATTTAACTATACAATTCTATTATATAAATTTACTAATCATTTATTACTTTTTGAATTCAATTAAAACAAGGAATCCTCCTTCTCCTCCTCCTCCTCTATCATAACATTTTACTCTTTCCTTTGGAAAAAGGAAAATAACTATGAAAAACTTACAGCAAGAGTGTAAGAGCTAAAAATACATAGAGACCGACCAAGAGATAACGAGAGAGAGTTTATAATAGCAATACTAAAAGAGAATATAGCTCTCTATTTCTCACTAGGACCCAACAAATAAACTAGTCTTCATATCCCTAGAACCAGACGACAAAACGACATATAGAAAACGATTGTACCAACCAAAAGACCAACCCATAAAACACTCCATAGATGCAGACACACACACACACCCAAACACTCACACACTCAATTGCAATGAAAATATTGTTTGTTGCAAATTGTTGGCGACGAGGATAGACGAGTAAATTGTCTGGCGGTGCCAGTATCAAACTTACGACACACACCGTTAGGTGGTGTATAACGGTGCTTTTGTGGACGACTACAAAACATTTACTTGTTTTTTCGCTTATCCCTTTTTTTCTACACTTTTTGTTTTACAACTGATTTGTTTTTTTTTGGGAATGTCGTCGTAGGGATATTAAGGCAGAAATTGAGCCTTTTTAACAGGAAATACATTGGGAAAAAACCAAATAAAACCACCATAAGGCTGAGTAAGACCCATCTTGGGTAATATATGTTGTGTGGGTTAAACTTTTATTTTACGTTGTGTCGTTGATGTTCTTTTTTTCCTGTGGGTTTTTATTCTGTATTCAATTCGGACGTTCGGCGTGTTTTTTTTTTCTTTCTGGTTTTGGTAGTGGAAAAGTAATACACGAGAACGAGTAAAGCGAGTTTGGTGTAGTATGAATTGTACTAAAGTGAATTCAAGTAAAGTGTGTTGTAGTAAAAGAAAATATTTGGGGTGGCAACTGCAGCAGCAGCAGCAATACAAGTAGTAGTACTAGTAGAGTAGCAAAGGCAAGTGGCATAAATGCAGTAGCAACTCCTGCAATGCAAGTGAAAATAAAATGTTCTTTATGTGGTATGAGTGCGTAACGCAGTAACGTTTTACGTTGCATACATTTTGGTGCTTTTGTATACATTTTGAACTGAAAATTTTTGTTGTTTATTTTTCATTTTTTTTTTTTTTGGGATTTTTTTCGGGCTAAAGAAGTGCATTGAAATGCAAACAAGGCTTTTGCAAAAGTAATCATCATAGTATCCCCCATTTAAAAAAAATACCCACAAAAAAAGAAGAAAAAAACATATTCATTGATTCTCAGATTGTAAAGCAGAAAGTGTGTTATAATAAAAACATAAAGAAACCAAATAAAACCAAAACTGTGTCTAAAGATATTTCTGTAAAATATTGGTCAAATACAAGACAACCTTTAAAACATAAAGGAAAATAATTTAAAGAGAATTTTTGACCAGCGAAATTATTTTAAACAAATAAAAAACAAAAACAAAAATAATAAACTTAATTAAATTTTAAACAAATTTCTATGCTAAACACTATGGCTAAGACTAAAAAGCTAATAAAGGTAAGTGTTTTTTTTTTTTTCAATGGTAAATATTTTATATTTGGCTTAAAATCAATAAATTAAAATTGTACCAGCTGCTTGAAAATTTAAGATTTAAATTTTCTTCCATGTAATATATTTTCTTCAAATAAACTATTATTAATTATTAAACTATAGTTACGACTTAAATATACTTTTAAATGGTAAACAAACAAAAAAACTAAATAAATATTTTATTTGTAAAATTATTATTGCATTTTACCGCTATTTTTCTTAGGAGTTGGGGTAGGTAGTTGTCTCATTATGTCCTTTTCTTTTTTCCTACACTAATTCGTTACTACATCTACTACAATTCTTTTTTCTGTTGCTTTTTCAACTGTTGTTATTGCTGTTGTTGTTTATATTTTCGTTTTTCCTTTTATCTGTGTAAATATTTTAGCCATTGTTTTTGTTGCTCTCTTTGGTTATACTATTCAAGATGGGGTTGCCAAATGCTAGGAAAGCATATAAGGATGTGTATAGTCAAATGTGATAATTGTTGTATTATTGTCTGGTGATCCAGTGACCTTTTTCAGACAAGACTCTAACCGTCTTTGTTCCCACGACAGGGACTTTCAACTCTGTGAACTGAACTAGAACTGAACTAGAACTGAACTAGAACTGAACTAGAACTGAACTAGAACTGAACTAGAACTGAACTAGAACTGAACTAGAACTGAACTAGAAC
>NC_060953.1:5951310-5986916 GCF_022045245.1 Lucilia cuprina | reverse complement strand
GAACTAGAACTGAACTAGAACTGAACTAGAACTGAACTAGAACTGAACTAGAACTGAACTAGAATTGAACTAGAACTGAACTAGAACTGAACTAGAACCGAACTAGAATTGAACTAGAACTGAACTAGAACTGAACTAAAACTGAACTAGAACAGAACTAGAACTGAACTAAGAATGAACTATAACTGAACTAGAACTGAACTAGAACTGAACTAGAACTAATCAAGAATTGAACAATGTTTCCAAAAAGGATAATTTTAAGAATATAACTTAATAATTCTAACCTTTTTCTATAACGGCAACTTTGGTCCATTCTCTATTTTTAACACTCTTTACAAAACTCTCTCGCTTTAAAATACATTCTCTCAGTTTATGTTTTTTACTCTAACAATAAATTTTTACTCTCTACTACTACTACGTTAACAGCAAAATTCAGAGTAAAAGTTTTTATTTAAATTGTAGTTTATTGATGTGGGATTGCGATATATTTATGTATGTATATATGTTGATATATATTTTTTTGTTGCCATTATTCCATCCTTTATTTTTTGGTAGCCAATTTCTCAACACAAACGGAATTTCACTTTTTATTTACCATACATATAAAGTGTATGTACGAGTAATTTGTATTGTGCTTGTATTCTATGTGGCAACATAAACAGCCTTAAGGGAGTTGAATAACGCAACACAGTAATAATAATGTATGGAAAACCTTTGTGTATGAATAGTTGGGAGAAAATTTAAGATGTAATATATATGTATGTACGTGGGTAGACACGTAACAATAACAACAGAAACAGCAACAAAAAAATCCGGCTCTCTGTTTATGTTTGTAAATGCCGGGATTTTTAGTTTTAAATAGGGAAAAAAGTAATTTTAGTTATAAGTTTTTACAAACAAACTAAAACAAACTAAACATAATATTTGTTGGAAAAGTAATAAGTTTTTTTTTTAATTTCTTTGCAGAAATTTACAAAATATTTTTTTAAAACTCTTATACATAACAATTTAATTATACGTAAGAAAAACTTTACTAATTTTAATACGAAAATCCTTAAGGAGAGAAAATGAATTTTACACCATTTGGTAATCCATTTCCCGGTTCTATACCGGGTATAGCCCAGTTTACTGCCACCACAACACCTTTGGTATCGACAGTAACATCGGCTTCGGCGGTGGCCACGGTAACAGCAACTACCACACTGCAACAACAGCAGCAACAACAACAACAACAGCAGCAACAACAACAACAACAGCAGCAACAGCAACAAGATACTGTAACAATAGCGGGCAATCGTTATCAACAACAGCAGCAGCAACAACAACAACCTAGTACCTCTACCATTAGTATGACCCACTTCAATCAACCTGCCATACAAGTTGCCACTGCTACTGCTGTTACCGCTTTGCCCGCCAAATTTCGCACCAACAACGATGATTCTCAAGGTGATAAATACAATGGTCATATGGTTGCGTTAGCAGCTGCTGGTGTGGGCAATCAACAGCAAGCGCAACAACAACAACAGCAGCAGCAACAACAACAAACTACACAGTATACTACTATACCCGCCTACAATCAACAAACCGAAGATAAACGTTTAGTACAAGCCGCCATAGCTTATCCTCAAAATACCATAACAGCTTCCACCTCAGCAGCAGCGGCTGCTACTGCCTTAGGTTTACAACAAGCTCAATTACAGCCCTCAACATCAACGCAGCAATTGCAGACACAGCTAGCAGCACCTCAGGAGTTAACTCAGGATTTATGCAATGCCATATTGCAACAACAAGGTGTGGATTCAAAACGTGGTGAGTTAGAATAGCTTAAGTGGGCGGGGTCTTAGCGGGCAGAGACAAGCAATAGGTGTGTTTGGGTAAAAATGAGAAGAAAACGTACTAGGTCAGTATTAAATTTTATTTTCTTCTTAATCGAATAACTCAAAATTTTGTATACCGAAAAAATCTAATAGAAGTCGGTCACGACCGACTGTATAACACCCTACATTAGCTATGGGTGTATAATTTTAAAGCATTTATATTGAATTTTTCTTTAGGTCCTTTATATTTAGGCAATTTAAAGAAATTTTCCAAAATTTGTTTTTATATGAAGTTTGGGTCAAATATGGACCGATCTTGAGAAAGGATTAATGGTTATAATAATGTTAATTAAGCAAATTTTATCACGATATTAATGTTTATAAGTCAAAAGTGGACGTTTAAGTCATTTTCTGCAGAGACGTTCTTATGTGGGCTAGAGTCAAGTGAGGCTCTTACATTAGGACTAGACGAATAGGCTCTGTTATTAGGCCTACAACATACAGGGTCCAAAATTGATTAAATATCTTAAAAATATGATGAGCCGGTACTATTGAATGGACAATATCGCTCATGTCAACTGTTCTATCAAAATTTGAATGATTTTTATTACTTCTTGGTTAAAAGGAAGAAGCAAAACTTACTATACAACTAGTTACTGCACCAGAAACCATTTTATAATTGATAATATAATGTTTAATCAGATGGGCGAATGAAAATATATAGTTTTTTTTATTAAAATGCTTTAAATTTCAACTCACCTTAACGAAAAGATGTTGATTTTTTATTGCTCCAGCAGCTTTATATTCCAGAATGTTAGTTTTACACATATGTAAAGTCCAATTTAGTTATAAATAGTTTAGTTAAAACCAGGTGGAGGCCATTTCAATTGCATATTTCACTTTTACTTTAAGACTTAAAGAGCTGTTGTATTAAATTCTCAAAATTTTCTTACTTCCTCTCAATAGTGTTACAAAATACCTCATGGCAATCATTAACCCCTGGTACTACGGTTGCAGATTATCTATCACATCTTCCGGCTAATACATTGCCACTATCATTACATCATTTTTTAAAATATTCAGCGGAGAATATTAAAAAGGAAAACCAAAATGTAGTAAGTATATTAGGCAAAGAGATAGTAAATGGGTAGATATTTTATGTTTAAGACAAGCACATGAAGAAACAAATCATTTATTTGCCACAACAGGTCTTACAGGTACAAACGGGACCACCATTGGGTTTAAACACTTTGGGCGGCTCAACTACAATCACAATACCTCAGCAGCAATTGCAGCAAGTAACGGCCACAATACAAGAACAACAACAACAGCAGCAGCAGCAACAACAACAACAAAACACAGCCACCGCCACTTTGCCCTTGTTACAAACCCAACCTACAACTAGTGTTTTGGCTGCTACTTTACAAACTACCCAACAACAGCAGGTTACACCTATAGAGCCTAGTACTAGCGCGGCAGCCACTACCACTACACCTAAACGTAAAAAACGAAAAAAGCGTGTTAAGGAACGCAAACCTAAACCCAGACCCGGCGAAATACGTTTAACCACCGCTTTAGATGGCAGTCCTTTGTACATGTGTCCCGAATGTCAAGTGGCTTATCCCGAACCTGAATTGCTAGAAATTCATTTAATAGGTCATAATTCTGAAAGAAGATACATCTGCGATATATGCCAAGCAACGCTTAAAAGAAAAGATCATCTGACGCGTCACAAACAGTCGCACAATCCCGAAAGACCTTTCATATGTACGGTGTGCTTGAAGGCGTTCAAAAGAAAAGAACAATTAAGTCTGCATTTTGTTATACATTCCGGCGAGAAACGTCATATATGTCAGGAATGTGGTAAAGGTTTCTATCGTAAAGATCATTTGAGAAAACACACTAGATCGCATATAGCACGTAGAGTTAAGGCTGAGTTAAGTATGCAGAATGAGAGTGAAAATGGTACTAGTATGCTGCAGCCAGTGGCAGGAGCCTTGGCCGTGGTGCAAGCCACTTTGCAGCAAGTTCAGCAGCAGCAGCAGCAACAGCCTCAAACTCAAACCCAGCAAACCTCACAAGTGCAGCAACAACAAGTACAACAACAACAGCAGCAACAAGTACAACAACAATTGCAGAACCAACAACTACAACAGCAACATGTGGTTATCACCCAGCAACAGAATCCCCAGCAGCAGCCCCAGCAACAAATGCAACTGCCTAATTAGCCCCCACCTGGTGGCACACAGCAAGAATTTTGTAAAGTTAGCTAGTTACACATTTTTGTTGTTGTTGTCATTATTTATTAACAAATTAACAAACATTTTTTTAACATTTTTCATAATTTTCATTCTTATCAAAAACTTTTTTCTTAAACACAATATTGCTTGCTATTATTTTCCTTTAAAAGCTTACGCACACTTTTAATTATTTCATACATACTTTTAAAAACACTTAAATTTTCATAAACAACTTTTTTTCAACACTTTAACTATTTAATTTATATGTTTTACTTTAAAAACTAAAATTTTCTTTAATTTTGTTTGACTACCGCATGACTTTTCACTTTTTACTATAAAGTACCGTTACTTTAGTTTTGTTTACCTTTTTTACCACAACACAGTTGTAATTTACGGTACTCCTTCATTGGCTCTAACATGGTAGTATATTTTAGTAGTAGTTTTTTAAACTACAACATTTATACAAAAATTTAAATTTTGTAAATATATTTTTTGTTTTTCTTTAATAATTTCTCCAAATAGTCTCAATTATTATATATAATTATATAAAATATATGTGTATTTGTATTATAAATCATAGATTTTTTTATTACAAAAAAAGAAATAAAAATAAAACTATTTTTTTATTGTAGATATAATAAACAAAATTTATTTAAGCAAAAATTCTTAAAAGAAAAACAATAAAAAGAAAATGTATGTGTTTTTTATATATAATAAAAATAAATAAATAAAATTACAAATTGTATTGTAAATTTATTAACAAATTAATGTAAAATAATAGTTTTAAGTATTTTATTATACAATTAATAAAATAAGAAAAAAATAACAATAATAATTAAGACATACATATTTTTCATTAAAAAAATTGTTTTATTTTTTAATAGAATGGACTTGAAACTAAGCAGTTAACTAGTCTAGGCTATATACTAGATATAGACTAGACTTTAAACTAGCTATAGACTAGACTATTAGCTAAACGGTAGACCTAATTATAGACTAGACTATGGACTGAAGTATAGACTAGTCATTAAACTAGACTAGAATATAGGGTATACTATAGTCTATAGAAGAGACAAAGTAAAATATAAATTGTGATAAAAAGTTAATCACTAATTAGTCTGCAACTCTTCCAATAATTATAACAATTTTTACACCAGCTTTTTTAGCAATTAATGCTTCATAAATTACTATTTTTTAAAATTTTAAAAACCATTTCCTTATCCGTTTTATAACCCTCCAAATATCAGACTTATTCTATTAACTACTTTTTACAACCGTTTATTTACAACTTCTCCACAATACTACTTTATGTAATGTGCTGCCCTCTGTATGTCGATAAATTTACCAACTTTATCATATGTTTACACAAAGTACTACATTTTCAAGCAACCCTGCTTGCAAAAAAACAACAAACTGACAAACACTCATACGAAAAACATCTGTGCGTGTGAATAAAAACACAATTCTGATGGAAGTCATCACAAAAAAAGTGAATTGCTCTTGAAAAAGTGAAATTTCCTTTATAAAACCTGTTTAAAACGTTTTAAAACTGGAATTAAAGTAAAATTTATTTATTATATTATTGAAAACAAATAAATTTAAAAGTTTTTGCAAAAGATTAAGAACAAAAATTTGCCTTCGAAAAATCTAAAAGGAAAAACCCCAATTTCCCCTTCCTCTTTTCTAACATACAGAAGGGAAAAAACTATAATAAAAGAAGACAAAGACACAAATATAGAGAAAAATACAAAAATAATCAAAAAAAGGTGGAAGAAGCAGCAGCTAAGAAGGGAAACATACAAAAAAAACCCATAATAGAAATAAAATAAAAAAATACGACAAAAATCACGGAACACAAAAGAAGACATTTATAGAGTAAAAGACTACAGAGATAGATAGAAAAAGCTGAGAAAAAAAAATCGAGGAAATATTTTCAGATTTGCGTCATAAGTTGAAATAGAACTTGTTAGCTTCTTGGAATGACTATAAAACCTGTTATAGCACCAACACCCAAGAGGTCTGGCACCTCAGCGAATGAATCGGATAAAAAGGAGTCACATCAAGTGGCTAATGTTGGAGATGCGGGAACGAATGCCTTAAATCAACATCGTAATGTGGTAATAGATGCTCACGGTCAGGTATGCTTTCTTTTATGGAGAACACGTTTATTTATCCAATTTATTTTGTTTTTTTCTTTCAAAATTTCTAGAGTCCCCAGCGTAGGGTAGATGTCTATGATGAATTGGCCAGACATCGACGTAGTCCCCATAAGACTTCACGCAATAAACGACGTGATCATCATAATGATCCCTCACAATTGCACCACAAAAGGGAACGAGTAGCTGCCGCTCTTAATGACAAACATGGTAATGTTGGCATTAGTGTGGCAAACATTAAATGCAATAGTCCTCACTCGGCTACAGCTGCAACGGTGGGATCAGGTGTTGTTAATCCTAATGCAGCTGTAACACATGGTTCTTCGTTGGGCAATAAATCTCCTGATCATTTACTTACGACCTCCAAGACAACTCAAACTCAATCGGGTTCTGTTGCTCAGGCAGCTAGTGGTTTGCTTAAAGCTATAGAAGATACTTTTTCCGGTTACAATTCGGGTGATGAACATTTACAACCTAAGGAGAATTTAACTACGGCCGATGAATGGCAAAAGAAAGATGAACAATTTGCCAAATGTATGGCTGATCGTGGTTATATTTTAAAGCCTGTAGAAGAGGATGGTGCCTGTTTGTTTCGTTCTATTTCTTTGCAAATTTATGGGGATGAGGAAATGCATGATGTTATAAGGCAACATACTATGGATTATATTGTAAGTGTAATGTCTTTAATAGAAGAGAAACATTCTGTTTTTTGCAAAAAAGATAAATGTTCGAAAGAAAATGTTGCTCTTTTGACGAAAGAGATAAATTAGCTGTAGAAAATAACTCTCTTTTATTAAAATAGAAAAAAAATTCTCTTTTTCGGCAAAGATTTTAAAGTTTAAATTAAATTTGTAAAAAAATTACTTTTTTACAAATTTAATAGAAAATTTTCTATAGAAAATGATTCTCTTTCTATAAACAAGTCAATTTTCTATTACAAAAACCATAAATTTTTACTTCTCTTTATTACAGTTTAAAAATCGTGAATATTTTAGTCATTTTGTAACTGAAGATATTAACAGTTACATCAAACGAAAACGACGTAAAGATTCTCATGGTAATCATATTGAAATCCAAGCTATGTCCGAAATTTATAGTCGTCCTGTTGAGGTCTATTGCTATAAGCCCAGTAAGTTTAGTCATTTTTATACAATGAACATTTTAACTTGCTAAAATTTTCACTTACAGCTCCCATTAATATATTCAATTCGGAACAATCGAATAATGGTTATGCTCCCTTACGTTTATCCTATCAGAGGGGCACACACTATAATGCCATTATAGATCCTTATAATGCCACTGTGGGTGTAGGTCTAGGTTTAGCTGGTTATAAACCAGAACTACAAACAAAAGAGGCCGTACGTATGAGTGAACAAGATGAAATAGAACAAACTATGTTTGAGGATAAACTAAAGACAACAGACTGGGAGGCCACAAATGAGGCAATTGAAGAGCAAATAGCTAGAGAATCATATTTACAATGGTGTAGAGATAATTTGCAAAAAAATCGTAATGCCACATCTACCTCAGCGGCAGCCTCAACATCGGCCACAGTAACGTCGGGTGAAGCGACTTCTGATGCAGAGGCTTCACCTTCTAAATACGCTATACAACGTTTAAATTCCAATAATATTTTAAATAGCAATAGCAATACTAATAGCACTATAACCAGCTCAGCAAGTTCCTCCACAACAACAACTACTACGAATAGCAATAGTAACAACAGCACAACTTTAAATAATCTCGAGCAACATCAATATGTTTCTCACTCACCCAAACATTTTACTTCATTAGCTCATCTAAAAACCGGTGACGATTTAGGTTTCGATAGTGATGATACCGATATGAGTAGTACTAGTTCAATAGGTGGCTCTACATCACCTTCATCTGCTGTCAGAAGTAAAAAATCTAAAACACGTAATCCCACAAAAAAGTTAATTAATAAGAAAAGACGTCGTGATTTGCAAAGTAATCAACAGTGAGTCATATTTTCTTTACAATTTAATTTGAAAGTTTATTTTTTAAAATTTTAATAATTATAGAGATGATACTGTTTCTCTGCGTAAAAGTCCCAAACGTGATTATGTCGCTGACTTGAGTGCACGTGAAGAAAAACGTCCATTAACTCCGGATTATGAGCAACAATTACCAAGTACTTCGAAACAATCTCATACACCGGAAAAACAATACAATAAAACTAGCTGTACTGCCGCTTCAGCTGCATTGCCGTCATCTTCTTCCTCAGCTTCAGTTAGTGGAAATGAAATGGGCAACACAATGTCTGCTTCTACAACACCAACAACAAATTCCCCCATAAAGCAGACAAATTCTAGTTTTTATCAGGAGTTATTAGAGGCATCCTATGCGAATGATGGTAAGAAAACCCAAATTCTCTTCTTTTGGCGAAAGAGACAAAATTTTGTATGGAAAATGTCTCTTTTTTAGTGAAAGAAACTCTTTTTTTAGAGAAAATGTCTCTCTTTTGGTGAATGAGACAAATTTTTTATTAAAAATGTCTCTCTTTTGGTGAAAGAGATAAAGAGAAACATTTTTTTATAGAAATCGTCTCTCTTTTGGCGAAAGAGACGTATTTTTAAGAGAAAATGTCTCTCCTTTGACGAAAGTGAAAAATTTCCTAAAAAAAATCGCTCTTTTGGCGAAAGATACAAATTTTCTATAGAAATTGTCTCTCTTTTGGCAAAAGAGTAAAATCTTCTATAGAAAATGTCTCTCTTTTAGCGAAAGAAGCAATTTTCTTTTTTTGGAAAATGTCTCTCTTTTGGTGTAAGGGACAAATTTTCTATAGAAAAAGTCTCTCTTTTGGCGAAAGAAACAAATTTTCTATACAAAATGTCTCCCTTTTGGTGAAAAGGACAAGTTTTTGATAGAAAATGATTCTCTTTTTGACGAGAGAGAAAAATTTTGCAAAGAAAATTTATCTTTTTTGTTGAAAGAGAAAGTCTCTCTCTTTTGATGACAAAAGAGACAAATTTCTATTGAAAATATCTCTCCTCTCGCTAAAGAGACAATTTTTTATAGAAATTTTCTCTCTTTTAACGTAAGAGACTAATTTTCTATAAAAAGTGCGAAAGATGAAAGTTTTTGCAAAAAGTCTCTCTCATTTGATGACAAAAGATACAAATTCCTACAGAATATATCTCCTTTTTGGCAAAAGAGACAAATTTGTTATATAAATTTTCTCTCTGATAACGAAAGAGACCAACTTTCTCTTTTTTTTTTGTATAAAATTTCTCTTGTTTTATAAAAGAGTACAATTTTTTACAGAAAATGTCTCTCTTTTTGTAAAAGAGTACAATTTTTTGCATAAAATTTCTCTCTCTTTGTGAAAGAGTAACATTTTCTATAGAAAATTTCTCCTTTTTTTAAACGAATAAAATTTTTCGAATTTTCGACAAATTTTTTACAAAAAATTCTCTTTTTTGCAAAAAACAAAAATTTTCTATAAAAATTTATTTTTTTAACTATAGAGACAAATTTTCTCTAATTTGTTGTACAAAATTTTTCTCTTTTTATAAAAGAGTACAGTTTTTTGCAGAGATTATCTCTCTTTTTGTAAAAAGAGTACAATTTTCTATAGAAAATTCCCTTTTCTGATGAAAAAGACAAACTTTCTCTTTTTTTTGTATAAAATTTCTCTCTTTTTATAAAAGAGTATAATTTTTTTGCAGAAATTGTCTCTCTTTTTCTAAAAGAATACATTTTTTTGTGGAAAATAGCTTTCTCTTTGTGAATGAGTAAAATTTTCTATAGAAAATTTCTTTGTTTTTTTTTAACGAAAAAAAAGGTTTCTTTTTATGGAAAGAGACAAATTTTCTACAAAAAGTCTCACTTTATACAAAATACGAAAATTTTCTATAAAAATTTTTCTTTTTGGACGAAGAGACAAAATTTCTCTTTTTTTTACAAAATTTCCCTCTTTTTGTAAAAGACAAAACATTGTCTTTTTAGTATAAAAATGTCTCTCTTTTTCTGTCAGAAATTGTCTCTCTTTTTGTAAAAAAGTACATTTTTTTGGGTGGAAAATTTCTCTCTCTTTGTAAATGAGTAAAATTTTCTTTTATTTTGAAAATGTTACTCATTTTTTTAATAAAAAATTCTCTCTTTAAAAAAAAATCTAAAATTTTCTTTAGTAAAGAGAGAATTCTTTTCAAAAATGACGAAGGAGAAAAATTTCCCACAGATAATTGCTCTTTTTTGTTGAAAGAGAAAGTCTCTCTCTCTCTCTTTTGATGACAAAAGAGACAAATTTCTATTGAAAATGTTTCTCTTCATTTTTTTCAAAAACTTTTTTTCTCTTTTTGAAAGAGAGTACATTTTTCTTTCGAAAAAATCTCTCTGAGAGTTTAGTTTTATATTTTTATGGTTTTCTTTCTCTTTTTTTGGTTCCAGGCTTTAGCCAATTAACTGAATCTGAAATGTTACAACGCGCCATACAAATGTCCACACACGATTATATAGAAGATCAAAAACGTAAATATTTATATGGACCATAAATATTAAATTTTCAATTTTTTATTCGTCCCGCTAAACAAAACGTTTCCAAAATAAACTTAAGGTATTCATAAGTTCATTTAACTTTTCAACATAAATTCTAAATTTTATTGAAATTTTTATTTCAAAATTTTAAAAAAGTTCTTTTTTTGAGCAAAAAAAAAAGTTAAATGAAATTATTTTTTTTATTTTTAAATATTTTTTTATTATTAATTTATATAAACAGCAAAATGCATAAACAAATGTTATACAAACAAACATATTTATATATTTTGGAAGTTGTTGTTTTTTTTTTTGGAAAAGAAAAAAAAACGAAACGAAACTTTTTTGTAGAAATAAATCCTAAAAAGAAATGAAATAAATTTAAAACATAACTTAGAGAAAACAGCAAACCAAATAATTAATCAAAAAGAAATTAAGAATTAAACTTGCTAAAAACAAAAAAAAAAAAAAAGATAAAAAACCCTTAATGAAATTTGAAAAACAAAACTTTGGTCTCAAAAGAAAATTTCATAAAATTTTGTCTACTAATCTAAATTCTCATAAAAATATTTAAATTTATATATAAATAAGAAAAATACTATTAAAAACAAAAGTACACCCCCTCCCTTTAAAACTCACACACACACATACACAAATTTTGCTGGTGCATAATTTATTATTAAATTACTTCATTTAAGTTTTAAGTGTAGTTGTATGTCAATAAATTTTTTAAATAAAATTACCATAAAAAAATAAATCAAGAAAAACAAATGTAATGTGAACAAAAAAAATAAACGAAACAGTAAAGAGAAAATTAAATAAAAAAATAATAAAACTTAAAAAATTAAATAAAAATGAAGCTTTTTTTAAGACAACTGACTACAGCAAACAATGTTTTTATAAAAATACTGACTACAGCACAGCTTTTTAAAAAAGAAAACTCTTACAGCAAACTCTTTTTAAAGAAAACTGACTACAGCCGATATATTTTTAAAGAAACTGACTACAGAACATACTTTTGTAAGAAAATTTCTCTATAGCATAAACTTTCGTAAAGAAACTGTCTACAGAATATTATTTTCTAAGGAAAACAGCATAAACTTTTCTTAGGAAAAAATCACTAAAGCGGTCTCTTTTTGAAAGAAAACATTCAACAGCAAACACTTTTCTAAAGAAAACTTTATACAACAAAAACTTTTGTAAAGAAATCTGTCTAGAGCAAACATTTCTGTAAAGAAAACTGTCAACAGCAGACTATTCTAAAGAAAACTGTCTACAGCAAACACTTCTGCAAAGAAAACTATCAACAGCATACACTTCTGGAAAGAAAACTGTCAACTTTTCTAAAAAAAAACTGCCTACTTTGAAGAAAACTGTCAACAGCAGACACTTTTCTAAAGAAAATTGTCAACAGCAGACTCTTTTCTGAACAGAAGTCAGTTTAAGAAGTCACGTTTCTAAAGAAAACTGTCAACAGCAAACACTTTTCTAAAGAGAAGTTACGTTTCTAAAGAAAGCTGTCCACAGCAGGCGCTGAAGACACTTCCAAAGAAAACTAACTACACCAGACACATTTATAAAGAAAACTGCTTACGGCAGACACTTCTGTAAAAAAAAAACTGTCTAAAGCAAACAATTCTTTAAAACAAATTGTTAACAGACACTTCTTAAGAAAACTATCTACAGCAGACAGTTCTGTAAAGAAAACTGACTACTCCAGAGACATTTCTAAACAAAACTGCAAACAGCAGACACTTTTCGAAAGAGAACTGTCTTCAGAAGTCACGTTTCTAAAGAAAACTGTCTACAGCAGGCACTTGTGCAAAGAAAGCTGTCTACAGAAGACACTTCTAAAGAAAACTGACTACACCAGACACATGTATAAAAAAATGCCTACAGCAGATACTTCTGTAAAGAAAACTCTACAGAAGACACATTTCTAAAGAAAACTTACTGAAGTAGTCTCTTTTCTGAAGAAAACAGTCAACGAAACTGATCACAGCAGAAACTGTTTTAAAGAAAGATGTCTATAGCAGTCACTTTTCTAAAGAAAACTGTCTACAGAAGACACTTCTAAAGAAAGCTGTCTACAGCAGGCACATCTGCAAAGAAAGCTGTCTATAGAAGACACTTTTAAAGAAAACTGACTACACCAGACACATTTATAAAGAAAACTACCTACAGCAGAAACTTTTGTTAAATAGTGTTTACAGAAGACACATTTTTAATGAAAACTGACTACAGCATAAACTTTTCTTAGGAAAAATTAATAAAGCAACGCCACAAATTTTTCTAAACGAAAATGACTACAGCAGACACTGTTCTAAAGAAAGCTGTCTATAGCAGACACTTTTCTATAGAAAACTGTCTACAGAAGATACTTCTAAAGAAAACTGACTATGCCAGACACATTTCTTAAGAAAGTCGTCAACAGCAGAAACTTTTCTAAAGAGAATTGTCTATAGAAGTCACGTTTCTAAAGAAAACTGTCTACAGAAGAAACTTCTAAAGAAAACTGATTACACCAGACACATTTCTAAAGAAAACTGTCTACAACAAACATTTCTGTAAAGAAAACTGTCTACAACATACATTTCTGTAAAGAAAACTGTCTACAAAAGTCAAGTTTTTTAAACAGGCACCTGTGCAAAGAAAGCTTTCTACATAAGACACTTCTAAATAAAAGTGTCTACACCAGACACATTACTAAAGAAAACTGTCTACAACATACATTTCTATAAAGAAAATTGTCTACAAAAGTCAAGATTCTAAAGAGAACTATTTACAGCAGACACTTTTGTAAAATAACTGTCTACAGCGGAAACTTCTTTAAAGAAAACTTTGTACAGCAGACACTTGTGTTAAGAAAACTGTCTACAGCTGACACTTATGTTAAGAAAACTCTCTACAACAGACACTTATGTTAAGAAAATTCTCTACAGCAGACACTTATGTAAAGAAAACTGTCTATAGTAGACACTTTTCTACAGAATACTGTCTACAACAGACACTTTTCTACAGAAATCTGTCTAAAACAGACATTTTTCTACAGAAAACTGCCTACAGCGGACACTTTTCTTAAAAGAACTGTCAACTGAAGACATTTTTCTAAAGAAACAGGTCGACAGCAGAAAATTTTTCTTGAGAAACCTGCAAAAACATTTCTAAAGATATCTTTAACATCCCCACAAGTTAAAGCCACTGTGGAAGTGTTGATATAGGATCTGTAACAGCTAATTATATCTGTCGCTTAAGTAGACGACACACCCCCTCCCTTCTTTAACAATTTCTCTCCTATCTCTCCTCTCTTGAAAAACGTTTGACCTACTATATTTAATTAAAGTACGTTTAACAATAGAATTCAATTAAGTGCCTTGACAATAAAACCTATTAAATCTTAAACTTTTTCTATAGGAAAAAAATTATAACAATCATAATATGATAAAAAAGCACTTAAAGATTAAAATATTATTGTGTATTATGCCGTAATTAGTAATAATCAATGAAATATGATAATGATTAATAAATGTCATACAAAGTTTCTATTAGCCTAACTACCCCCTGCCTAAGTTTTACTAAATTTACATTAAGTATTTCTTATCATTATCAGTAAAAATACTCATGATTTAGAGCTGTTGTCAGGTCCAAAGCAAAAAAAAAGAAACTTATCTATTAAGGAAAACTTTTGTGGGAGTGATAGAGCGAGAGAGAGAGAGAAAGCTAGAGACAGAAAGTCTATTACATACCATACAAACTAAAAACTTGTTAAACAATTTCTTTAACAATTATTGTTGTAACAACAATTATTTAAACTTGTCTATCTATATATTTAACAATTTATTTTTACATTAACAAAAGATAACAAAAATCAATATATAAATAAATAGAAAAACAGATGCTTGTTATATGTAGTTCTGCTTAACAATATTTTTATAAATTAATTTATTTTAGATAAAGAAATTTTCACTCTTTATTTCATAAGAATCAATTTTCTCTCACCAAAAAATATGCTTTAGTAGAGAATTTTCAAAAGAATACAATCTACATTTTAAACCAACCTATCTACAGCGGACTATGTTGTAAAGTAAACTGTCTACAACAGGCTTACTTCTAAAGAAATATGTTTACAGCATTCTAAAGAAAACTGTCTACAGCAGGCTCACTTCTAAAGAAAACTATCTACAGCAGACTCTATTCTTTAGAAAATTGTCCACTGCAGACTGTATTCTAAATAAACTGTCATCTGCATATGCTGTTGTAATGAAAACTGTCTACAAAAGGCTGATTTCTAAAGAAAACTGTCCTTAGAAAACTCTGTTGTAAAGAAAACTGTCCACAGTAGACTCTGTTGTTAGGAAAACTGTTCGCTGCAAATTCTGTTGTAAAGAAAACTATCTACAGCAGATACCATTCTAAAGAAAACTGTCTTCAGCAGACTTTTTTCTAAAGAAAAATGTGCACAGCAGTCTGTACTGTTTACAACAGACGCCGTTGTAAAAACAACTATCTACAACAGGCTCACTTCTAAGGAAATCACTAAATTCTTTAGAAAACTGTCTAAAACAGACACCATTCTAGAGAAAATTGTTAACAATAGAAATTTTTCTAAAGAAAATCGTCTATAGGATATACTTTACTAAAGAAAACCATAGCGTATACTCTATAGAAAACTATCTACAGCAGACTCTGCTGTATTGAAAACTGTCTACAGCTGTAGTACTGTTTACAACAGACGCTGTTGTAAAAACAACTATCTACAACAGGCTCACTTCTAAGGAAATCTGTCTACAACACACTAAATTCTTTAGAAAACTGTCTAAAACAGACACCATTCTAGAGAAAATTGTTAACAATAGACATTTTTCTAAAGAAAATCGTCTATAGGAGATACTTTACTAAAGAAAACTGTCTACCATAGCGTATACTCTATAGAAAACTATCTACAGCACACTCTGCTGTATTGAAAATTGTCTACAGCAGGCCCACTTCTAAAGAAAACTGTCCACAGCAGACCCTGTCGCAAAGAAAACTATTCACAGCAGATTATATTCTAAAGAAAATTGTCCACAGCACACTCTATATTAAAGAAAACAGTCCACAGCAGACTATATTCTAAAGAAAATTGTCCACAGCAGACTTTGTTGTGAAGAGAACTGTCTACAGCAGGTTCACAGCAAAGAAATCTCTCTTCAGCGTGCTCTCTTCTAAAGTAAACTGTCCACAGCACACTATAAAGAAAACAGCTTAAAGCAGGCTCTATTCTAAAGAAAACGGTCCACATCAGACTATATTCTAAAGAAAACTTTCTACAGTAGACTCTATTCTAAATAAAACAGTCCACAGCTGAAAATTTAAGAAAATGCTGTTTTGGTTGCACTGAGGTTGTTGGTGCTGCAGTATGTGGACATTATGTAGGTGTTGATGAAGTTGGCAGCAGACTCTGTTGTGGAGAGAACTGTCTACAGCAGGTTCACTTCTAAAGAAATCTGTCTTCAGCATGCTCACTTCTAAAGTAAACTATCCACAGCACACTATATTCTAAAGAAAACAGTCTGCAACAGACACCTTTCTAAAAACAGACTCTATTCTAAAGAAAACAGTTTAAAGCAGGCTCTATTCTAAAGAAAACTGTCTACATCAGACTATATTCTAAAGAAAACTTTCTACAGTAGACTCTATTCTAAATAAAACAATCCACAGCAGAAAATTTAAGAAAATGCTGTTTGGTTGCACATGGCGTGAGTTTGTGTTGCACTGAGGTTGTTGGTGCTGCAGTATGTGGACATTCTGTAGGTGTTGATGAAGTTGGCTGTTCAACGGAACAATTTGTTGATGCTGTAGAGGATGATGGTGTAGCTGGGGATGAAGAGGGAGGATATGGAGTTGGTAGTTCTTCGGGGCAAGGTGTTGGTGATGTAAGTGGAGATGGGGTTGCCCATTCTACGGACAAGACGTTGGTACTGATTTCCCTGACAATCCACTTTATTGGCATTTTTTCTCTTTTTAAGTCTCACGTCGAAATATTTATCAGGTTCTCTGCTCTTGACTTTTCTGTTCTTTAAACTTACAATTTGCATACAACATTTAAAAACTAATTATACAAAAACGATTGTAAAAATACTTGTAAAACATGAAGCATTTAATAAACATTAATGCTTTTTACATATTCCGGTAGTTTTGGTATAAAAAGAGCAAATACTTCTCTAAGACTTTAGTTCAATATTGCAGTGATATTAAACTATAACAAAAATTAAACATTAGTCTTGTGGGAAAAGAAAGGAATAGATTTTCAAACAGAAATTATGTTTAAAGGTATGCTCCATGGTGGAAGATAAAAAGGAGTTCTCATTATTTCCAAAATTTTAGTATCATTTTTTATTATGCTCCTCGCGGGAAACTTGCTTAACGCCTTGGCATTGGATATTTGTGAGGATCAAGTGGATGGTACACGTTTAGCTCATCCGGCGGATTGTTCTCGTTTTATACAGTGTCATAATGGTGAAACGGTGGCTATTAGATATTGTCCATTCGGTTTACATTTCAATCGTTATGAATCGATTTGTGATTTTAAATTTCGTGCTGGTTGCGATTTCAGTTATGCTCTGCAGTTAGTAGGTTATGATAATGGCAATAAAGTGGATTGTGAGGCATGTCAAGCTAAATGCGGTGGTGGTTCTCCTGGTACGGGTGTTGGTCCAATAAGGCCAGGACCAGGTCGTCCACAGGGCAAACCCTCTACGCCTTGTATGACAGCACCAACGCCTAAGCCAAAACCATGTTCTGAAGAACCGCCAACTCCATCGCCACCTACCGCATCTCCGCCTACAGCACCAACCCCTTGTTCTGAAGAACCACCAACTCCATCTCCTCCTACTGCTTCCCCACCCACACAATCACCTCCTACAGCACCGACACCTTGTCCCGAAGAACCACCAACTCCATCGCCACCTACTGCATCTCCGCCTACAGCACCAACACCATGTTCCGAAGAACCACCTACTCCATCTAAACCTACTGCATCCCCACCCACACAATCACCCCCTACAGCACCAACACCATGTCCCGAAGAAAAGCCAACTCCATCTCCACCTACAGCATCAACACCTACTGCATCTCCACCCACAGCACCAACACCCTGTTCCACCACCACCTCAACACCACACAAACCCACTCCATGTCCTAACAAACCAACATTACCTCCACCAACACCCTGTCCACCATCGGGTGGTGAAGGCGGCAGTGATAATCCACAACCTCAGCCACCAATTACCGGTCCCTCGGGTATAAGTTGTGCCAATTCTGGCAAATGTCAAGGTCAAAGAGATGGTGCAATATTTGCAGATAATTCCAGCAGTGGTTTTATTGTCTGCCAATGCCAGTGTGAAATTAAAATGCCTTGCCCAGCTGGTTTGACATTTAATGAACGCCTACAAGTCTGTGATTGGCCACAATCTTAAAGATTGATTGAATATCGAGGATTTGAGAAAAATATTATGCCCAAAAATAAAACTTAAGTAAATTGCATGCAAAATAAAGTTTTTAAATTTTATTTCAGATTTTTTTCAGAAACTTTTCTAAAGAAAATTTCCTTTTAACAGAAGACATTCTTGTCAACACTCTACAGGAGTCCATCTTTTTAAAGAAAACTGTCTAGAACCGAAATATTTCTAAAGAAATCTCGTGTTTTATAGTTGTATTTCTACTGTTGACAGTTTTTTTTAGAAAAGTGTTTACTGTAGACAGTTTTCTTTAGAAATGTGTTTACTGTAGACAGTTTTCTTTAGAAAAGTGTTTGCTGTAGACATTTTTCTTTAAAAAAAAGTGTCTTTTGTGGACAGTTTTCTTTAGAGAATTGTATGCTTAATGATGTTTTTTTCTAGGAAAGGGTATGCCGTTTCTTTAGAAAAATGTTTGCTGCAGACAAGTTTCTTCGCAAAAATGTCTGCTGTAGACACTGTTCTTTAGTAATCTGTATGTTGTAGACATTGTTCTTTAGAAAACAATCTGCTGTAGACAGATCTCTTTAGAACATAGTCAGTTGTGGGCAGATTTCTTTATACTACAATCTTTTGTAAATAGTTTTTATAAAAATAACTACTAGAGATAGTTCTCTTTAGAAAAGTGTTTGATGTAGACAGTTCTTTTTACAAAAGTGTCTGCTGTAGACCTTTTTCTTTAGAAAAGTGCCTACAGAGGACAGTTTTCTATAGAAAAGTTTCTGCTGTAAGCATTTTTCTTTAGAAAAGTATCTGCTAAAGGCAGTTCTTTTAACAAAAGTGTTTGCTGTAGACAGTTAGAATCGTGTCAGCTGTAGACACAGTCTTCTTTAGAAAACTGACTGTTTTAGTACATTATTTTGTGTCTACTGTAGACAGTTCTCTTAACAAAAATGTCTGCTGTAGACACTGTTCTTTAGTAATCTGTATGCTGTAGACATTGTTCTTTAGAAAACAATCTGCTGTAGACAGTTCTATTTAGAAAACTGACTGTCTTCTATAGAAAACTAACTGTCTTCTTTAGAAAACTGACTGTCTTCTTTAGAAAACTGACTATTTTAGGAAATTTTTTAGTGTCTACTGTAGACAGTTCTCTTAACAAAAGTGTTTGCTGTAGACAGTTAGAAAAGTGTCAGCTGTGGACATAGTCTTCTTTAGAAAACTGACTGTTTTAGGATTTTTTTTTAAAGTCTCTGCTGCCGACAGCATACTTTATATAGCGCAGCAAATATATACAAATATATATATATATTTAATATAGACATAATTATCTTAAAACATCAAAAGTAATCCATTTATGTGTTCCAATTGTTTCATTATTAGTTTTAATACATTTAAGTAAACAAAGCGTTTCTAATACTATTTACTTAAAATTTTAACAGTTTCTTAATAGCTTAATATATTTTATAAAAAAAATTTATTATTTAACTAAAGCGCAAAAATAAATTATTAAATAAACAATGTTAAATTGACAAATTTCCGGAATTTTTGTATAAAAAACCGATCAAAAAACTCAAGCATTTTAGTTTTAAATTACTAACAATGAGGCTTTACCTCTTTTACTATTTTTTGTGCTTAGCAACTATAGCAACATCTCAAGATGTTGATTCTAATATTAAGTCTGCGAAAGATGACAAAGGTATTGTTCAGTCTTTATCTATTGTGAATGTAAGTGCTCTTGAGGATTCTAAGATTGCGGAGTATTCATTGAACGGAGAAGCTGTGGTAATTGATCCTAAAGTTAATGATGAATCAATGATATGCTTGCCTAATCCATGCTATGATTTACCACCTTTTGCTACTTTTCCCGATCCATACGATCCTACCAAATTCTATATATGTAAAGATAAAAAGCCAATACCTATGAAATGTTTAGATGGGATGGAATTCGATAATAAATTAAAACTCTGCGTGAAAGTTTCAGATGTATGTATAAAAAATTATTATCAAATCGAAAATCCTTTGGACTAAGATTTTATATTATTAAGCCCAGTTTTATCTATGTTATTATTTAGATTATGGTTTTATCTTCTTTATAGCTTGGATTGAAGACACAACTATAGCCTTGTTTGTAGTATGAGTCTAGTCTAAACTGTCATGTCTATAGTCTGGATTATAGTATTTGCTGGACTTTAGTATTATCTATAGTCTGGTCGATAATATTCTCTTTAGTTTCGACTATAGTATTGTCTAGAGTCCGGAGTATAGTACTATCTATAGTCTGGTCCATATTGTTATTTTTAGTTTGGGCTATAGTATTGTTTATAGTCTGGACTATAGTATTGTCTATAGTCTAAACTATAGTATTGTCTATAGTCTAAACTATAGTATTGTCTATAGTCTAAACTATAGTATAGTCTATAGTCTGAACTATAGTCTAAAATCTGGACTATAGTTTTGTCCAGACTATAGTATTATCTAAAATCTGGACCATAGTTTAGTCCAGACTATAGAATTATCTATTGTTCATATTCATGTCTATACACTGGTCTGAACTATAGTATAGTCTAGACTCTAGAGTATATAACATTGTTTGGACTATAGTACAGTCTATAGTTTAGGATATAATAATGTCTATAGCCTAGACTATAGCCTTGTGTGAAGTCTGGAAACTACACTTCAGACTATTAACTAGATTATCTATAATCTAGTTAATAGACTAAACTATAGTTTGACCTATGGTTTTTAGTGTAGATTATAGTCAAGTCTATAATTTGGATTATAGTTTAGTCTAGTCTGAATTATAGTCTTGTCTTCATTGTGTAAAAAAGTCAGATCTATAGTTCAGACTTTAGTATTATCTATAGTCTAGACTATAGTCATGTTCATGTCTATACTCTGGTCTAAACTATAGTATAGTCCATACAATTTACTATAGATTGGACTATAGTACTGTCTATAGTCTAGACTATAGTACTACCTATAGTCTAGGCTATAGTACTACCTATAGTCTGGTCCATATTATTCTCTTTAGTTTGGACTATAGTATTGTCTATAATAGAGTTCATAGTCTGGACCATAGTTTGCACTATGGTCCATGTCTATACTCTGATATCAAGACTATAGTCTTCAGTATAGTCAGGATTTTAGTAATGTCTGAAATCGAGTTCATAGTCTAAACTATAGTTCGTCCTATGGTCTGGTCTATAGTCCAGGCTATAATCTGAATTATAGTCTAGTTTATAGTCTGGACTATAATACTGTCTATAGACAAGACTATAATACTGTCTATAGTCAAGACTATAGTATGGATTTTAGTATTGTCTGCAATCGAGTTCATAGTCTGAACTATTGTTTGCCCTATGGTCTGGTCTATAGTCCAGGCTATAATCTGAATTATAGTCTAGTTTATAGTCTGGACTATTGTTTAGTCTGAATTATAGTAAACTCTAGTCTAAACTACATTTTGGTCAATAGTCTTGTCTATAATTTAAACTATATGTCGTTTTGGTGGTTATATAGACTACAGTCTTATCAATAGTTTGTCTATTGTCTGGACTATAGCCTAGACTAATATAATGTTAATTAAAAAATATTCACTTTATTAGCCTGACTGTAACATCTGTAAGAAGGATGGAACTTATCCGACTTTAAATGTAGGTAACGATTATGAATTTTGCGTATGCGTCGATGGTGTATGTACGAAAATCGAATGTCCCAAGGACTCTCCCTATAACCCAGACATAGGCATGTGTTATTCGGTAAGTGAAAGGAATTATTATAATTTTACTTTTAACCTAATTGGAATAAAGTATACAATTTTTTTAACCATATAGAATGCTCCTTGTGACCCAACTTTCTGCTTAAATAACAAAGACTATGAAGTGTCGGAAAATCGCAATGATACCAAAAGTTTCTGTATGTGTATTGATGAAGAACCCATTATTGTCAATTGTCCCAATAATGGTACATTTAATCCATATATTAAAAAATGTTCGGAATATGAAAGTTCGGTAAATAAATTGTAATATTTAGAAAAATATTTCATATATATAATTATAATAAAATTTTTAACTTTAAAGCCCAAATGCTTACAATCCATGTGCGTTGATCCCAAAAACAATCTGAAGACTTTTAATCCCATCGATCCTAAAAAAAGTAATGGTGTGTGTGTTTGCAGGCAACAAATTGCCACATATGAACCCTGTAGTTATGGTAGTACCCTAAATACCGAGTTAACTATATGTCAATTAGCAGAGGTAATTAGATTTTAATATAATGCTTTTTACAGATTTCCTTGTTAACAAAAAAATATATATATTTATTCCAGATTAATTGCAATTCTTATCAGTGTCGCGATTTACCAGATAAAACCAAAATACAAGCATTGACCACATACAACGGTTATTGTGAATGTGTTATGGGTATTGCCACCTATTATAATTGTCCCAATAATGGTGAATTTAATGTAAATACCGAAAAATGCGAAACACCGATTTGTGATTTAACAAAATGTGAAATCGAAGAACAACACATACCAGCCTCAAATACAACCGATGGTTATTGTGACTGTAAGACTGGCAGCTATACACCTTGTCCTGATGGTGAAAAATTCGGTAAATTTGATTTTTGCGAGAAACCATGTGTCGATCGATTGTGTAGTGGCAAACCGGATCAATATCTCATACCATCTACCGTTAATGCTCATAGTTTCTGTATTTGCCATACGACACAAGTTGGAATGCAGATCGCAAGTTATGAGGAATGTAATCCTAAAAGTTATTTATTCGATGAAACCAAACAAATGTGTGTGGCAAATAGTGCGGTATGTATAATTTATAATTGGAGAAATTTTGATATTTACTTGAAATGGACTTATAGTCTTGTTCTTAATCAATACTATATATGTTTTTGCAGTCTTTACTAAATATGTTTCTATAGTCGGGATAAAAAACTTATCTATAGTCTGTACTTTTTAATTGTAGGGACAATAAAACTTTTGTTTGGTTTATTCTTTCCACTATAGTCCGATCTATAACAAGATTTATAAACTTAGTCCGGACTATAGTCACGTCTATAGTTTAGTCTATCATTTTCTGTTAAAGATCTTGAAATTGTATATAAATTTTTTTTTCCAGACATTATGCGGTACTGATGTATGTGGCTTTAATCTTGGACCTAGACCAGCTAAAGATAATCTAAACGGTTTCTGCTTGTGTACAAAACCAGACGATAAACCGATATATAAGGAATGTTTGAATGGAATTTATGATGACAGCGTAAAGACATGTTTAAAAACAACAGAAGTAAGTTCAAATAAAAACAATCCTTCATTGAAAGCATTAAAACAATTACCATATAATTCTATTTAGGATGTTTGTGATTTTACAAAGTGTAATTTGCCCAACCAACGGATAGCTGCCTCGAATACAACCGATGGTTATTGTGATTGTACGAAGGGCTATGTGGCTTGTCCTGTAGGTACGAAATTTGGAAAATATTTAATTTGTATGGAGCCATGTGCTGTTAAATTATGTACTGGGAAGGAAAATGATTATGTCATAGAGTCTAGTGTGAATGACAATAGCTTCTGTGTTTGCCAAACGATCGCCACTTATGAAGAGTGTAAACCTAAAGGCTTTATTTTCGACAAAACCCAAGGAACATGTGTACCAAATTCAGAGGTTCGTATACGAATCTAGGTTTCAATTCAGTTCTAGCTTAATTTTAATTCAGTTCTAGTTCTAATTCTGTTCTAGTTCTGTTCTAGTTCTGTTCTAGTTCTGTTCTAGTTCTGTTCTAGTTCTGTTCTAGTTCTGTTCTAGTTCTGTTCTAGTTCTGTTCTAGTTCTGTTCTAGTTCTGTTCTAGTTCTGTTCTAGTTCTGTTCTAGTTCTGTTCTAGTTCTGTTCTAGTTCTGTTCTAGTTCTGTTCTAGTTCTGTTCTAGTTCTGTTCTAGTTCTGTTCTAGTTCTGTTCTAGTTCTGTTCTAGTTCTGTTCCAGTTCTGTTCTAGTTCTGTTCTAGTTCTGTTCTAGTTCTATTCTAGTTCTATTCTAGTTCTGTTCTAGTTAAGTTTTAGTGCTGTTCTTAACAACTTTAGTAATAAATTACAGCAATATGAATATGAAAAGCGTTGACAGAATTTTGCAAAAGATATCTGTAAGCAGATATATGCATACAATGTATATATACACGGCATTAATATTTATTAACATTTGTTAAACTGTTCTAGTTCTGTTCTAGTTCTGTTCTAGTTCTGTTCTAGTTCTGTTCTAGTTCTGTTCTAGTTCTGTTCTAGTTCTGTTCTAGTTCTGTTCTAGTTCTGTTCTAGTTCTGTTCTAGTTCTGTTCTAGTTCTGTTCTAGTTCTGTTCTAGTTCTGTTCTAGTTCTGTTCTAGTTCTGTTCTAGTTCTGTTCTAGTTCTGTTCGAGTACTGTTCTAGTTCTGTTCTAGTTCTGTTCTAGTTCTGTGCTAGTTCTGTTCCAGTTCTGTTACAGTTCTGTTCTAGTTTTGTTCTAGTTTTGTTCTAGTTTTGTTCTAGTTCTGTTCTAGTTCTGTTCGAGTACTGTTCTAGTTCTGTTCTAGTTCTGTTCTAGTTCTGTTCTAGTTCTGTTCTAGTTCTGTTCTAGTTCTGTTCTAGTTCTGTTCTAGTTCTGTTCTAGTTCTGTTCTAGTTCTGTTCTAGTTCTGTTCTAGTTCTGTTCGAGTTCTGTTCTAGTTCTGTTCTAGTTCTGTTCTAGTTCTGTTCTAGTTCTGTGCTAGTTCTGTTCCAGTTCTGTTACAGTTCTGTTCTAGTTTTGTTCTAGTTTTGTTCTAGTTTTGTTCTAGTTCTGTTCTAGTTCTGTTCTAGTTTTGTTCTAGTTTTGTTCTAGTTCTGTTCTAGTTCTGTTCTAGTTCTGTTCTAGTTCTGTTCTAGTTCTGTTCTAGTTCTGTTCTAGTTCTGTTCTAGTTCTGTTCTAGTTCTGTTCTAGTTCTGTTCAAGTTCTGTTCTAGTTCTGTTCTAGTTCTGTTCTAGTTCTGTTCTAGTTCTAGTTCTGTTCTAGTTCTGTTCTAGTACTTTTCTGTTCCAGTTCTAGTTCCGTTCTAGTTTTGTTCTAGTTCTGTTCTAGTTCTGTTCTAGTTCTGTTCTAGTTCTGTTCTAGTTCTGTTCTAGTTCTGTTCTAGTTCTGTTCTAGTTCTGTTCTAGTTCTGTTCTAGTTCTGTTCTAGTTCTGTTCTAGTTCTGTTCTAGTTCTGTTCTAGTTCTGTTCTAGTTCTGTTCTAGTTCTGTTCTAGTTCTGTTCTAGTTCTGTTCTAGTTCTGTTCTAGTTCTGTTCTAGTTCTGTTCTAGCTCTGTTCATTTTTAGTTTCAGTTTAGTAATACAATGACAAATTTTTGTATATTACTCTTCCAGGAATTATGTGGTACTGAACTTTGCTCTTATATGGGATCAAAACCTGCTAAAGATACATCAACTGGTTTTTGTTTGTGTACAAAAGAAGGAGATAAACCTAAATTTGTTAAATGCTTGGAAGGCACATATGATGACAACCAAAAAATATGTATAAAAATTAAGAGTGTATAGTCAGGCATGAACGAACATTTGCCCTACACCAGAGTTAAAAATTTGGATTTTTTTTATTCTTAAATAAAGTATATAAGATGTTTTTGTCTTAATTCAGAAATAATTTACAAAATTTAATGACAGAAAAGTTATTTTTGTTATAGTGATCTAGGGTATGAGAACAGAAGACCTAGGATTCAAGTAGAATGTACATACATATTAATAAAAATATCCGAAATATTGCAAAATATGCTGGGCAAATATTGAAGAAACATATTACATATTTATCTAGCAGGGACCAGAAAACATTATTTTTTAATTTACACCATAAACAAGTTCTTTTTTAAAAAAATTATATGACTATTTTAAAACTTTTAAGATATATACCAAAACTACAATCATAATAAGTTGTAAAAAGCACACATTTCTAGAGAAACTGAAAGAGAACTCATATGACTAAGTTAACCTCGAGAATTTTAGGAATCCCCTGTCATTTTCCCATAAACTCATGTAGTATTTCTCAATTAGAATTACACTGCCTTTATCTAATCTTCTCTGCTCTCAAAATTTGCAAAATTACGCACTCAAGTTGTTTACAAACTCCTTAACACGTGTTAAATGTTTAAAACAAAACGAATAATACTCATAAATTTATTTTTCTAAAAATTTCTCAAATTTTAGATTTTGATCGCATAAGTATAAAAGGTATTTACGGAAATACAGCGAATATATTTATTCAAAATCAAAACTCAATAATATTGTTCAATTAAAAACAGTATCTGTTGTTCTACGTATTTCTTTTTCATAGAAGATAAGACAACATTATTAACTCAACTAAAAAAAATCTGTTCTCTGAAATCAAAAAAAAAAAAAAATGTTAGTACGAATAATTATCAGTCGGCAAAGCAACAGAGAACAATGCCAAAAAATTTAATCAAATGATAAATAATTATGGAAGTATTGCGTCAGGAGATGTTATTTTTTTGCGAGTTCAATTCTAGTTGTAGTCTAGTTCTGTTCTAGTTCTGTTCTGGTTCTGTTCTAGTTCTGTTCTAGTTCTGTTCTAGTTCTGTTCTAGTTCTGTTCTAGTTCTGTTCTAGTTCTGTTCTAGTTCTGTTCTAGTTCTGTTCTAGTTCTGTTCTAGTTCTGTTCTAGTTCTGTTCTAGTTCTGTTCTAGTTCTGTTCTAGTTCTGTTCTAGTTCTGTTCTAGTTCTGTTCTAGTTCTGTTCTAGTTCTGTTCTAGTTCTGTTGTAGTTCTGTCCTAGTTCTGTTTTAGTTCTGTTCTAGTTCTGTTCTAGTTCTGTTCTAGTACTGTTCTAGTTCTGTTCTAGATCTGTTCTAGATCTGTTCTAGTTCTGTTCTATTTCTGTTCTTGGTCTGTTCTAGTTCTGTTCTAGTTCTGTTCTAGTTCTGTTCTAGTTCTGTTCTAGTTCTGTTCTAGTTCTGTTCTAGTTGTGTTCTAGTTGTGTTCTAGTTGTGTTCTAGTTCTGTTCTAGTTCTGTTCTAGTTATGTTCTAGTTGTGTTCTAGTTGTGTTCTAGTTGTGTTCTAGTTGTGTTCTAGTTCTGTTCTAGTTCTGTTCTAGTTCTGTTCTAGTTCTGTTCTAGTTCTGTTTTAGTTCTGTTCTAGTTCTGTTCTAGTTCTGTTCTAGTTCTGTTCTAGTTCTGTTCTAGTTCTGTTTTAGTTCTGTTCTAGTTCTGTTCTTGGTCTGTTCTAGTTCTGTTCTAGTTCTGTTCTAGTTCTGTTCTAGTTGTGTTCTAGTTGTGTTCTAGTTCTGTTCTAGTTCTGTTCTAGTTATGTTCTAGTTGTGTTCTAGTTCTGTTCTAGTTGTGTTCTAGTTGTGTTCTAGTTGTGTTCTAGTTGTGTTCTAGTTCTGTTCTAGTTCTGTTCTAGTTCTGTTCTAGTTCTGTTCTAGTTCTGTTCTAGTTCTATTCTAGTTCTGTTCTAGTTCTGTTCTAGTTCTGTTCTAGTTCTGTTCTAGTTCTGTTCTAGTTCTGTTCTAGTTCTGTTCTAGTTCTGTTCTAGTTCTGTTCTAGTTCTGTTCTAGTTCTGTTCTAGTTCTATTCTAGTTCTGTTCTAGTTCTGTTCTAGTTCTGTTCTAGTTCTGTTCTAGTTCTGTTCTAGTTCTGTTCTAGTTCTGTTCTAGTTCTAGTTCTGTTCTAGTTCTGTTCTAGTTCTGTTCTAGTTCTGTTCCAGTTCTGTTCTAGTTCTGTTCTAGTTCTGTTCTAGTTTTGTTCTAGTTGTGTTCTAGTTGTGTTCTAGTTCTGTTCTAGTTCTGTTATAGTTCTGTTCTAGTTCTGTTCTAATTCTATTCTAGTTCTGTTCTAGTTCTGTTCTAGTTCTGTTCTAGTTCTGTTTTAGTTCTGTTCTAGTTCTGTTGTAGTTCTGTTGTAGTTCTGTTGTAGTTCTGTTGTAGTTCTGTTGTAGTTCTGTTCTAGTTCTGTTCCAGTTCTGTTCTAGTTCTTTTCTAGTTCTTTTCTAGTTCTGTTATAGTTCTGTTCTAGTTCTGTTCTAGTTCTGTTCTAGTTCTGTTCTAGTTCTGTTCTAGTTCTGTTCTAGTTCTGTTCTAGTTCTGTTCTAGTTCTGTTCTAGTTCTGTTCTAGTTCTGTTCTAGTTCTGTTCTAGTTCTGTTCTAGTTCTGTTCTAGTTCTGTTCTAGTTCTGTTCTAGTTCTGTTCTAGTTCTGTTCTAGTTCTGTTCTTGTTCTAGTTCTGTTCTTGTTATGTTCTAGTTCTGCTCAAGATCTGTTCTCATTTAGTTCTGTTTTGTTCAAGATCTGTTCTAGTCCCGTTGTAAATATATACTACTTATTCTCTAGTTTCACCTCCGATCACTTGATAGTACACCCTGTTCATGTAAAAAGCCAGACAGACAGACGAACTGTAATAACAATTTTTTAATTGATATTTGACAAAATGAACATTATCAAATATTCATCTATTAGTCAATGTTTCAGATAATTCGAAAAAAATATCCGTCTATATAAATATAAGACAAAACGATTCAACAGTAGTTGTTGATTTATTACAGAGGAAACGTTAGTAAAAAAAGAATAATTAAAGCTTTTAAAGAATTTCGGAAGTAGGGAGAAAATGTTCGAAATGTTCAAAGGTAAATTTTATAAAAAAAGAACTTCCTAGTAAAACTGTTAACTGAGTTATTTATTTGGAATTTTAGTACGAAGTGCTTTGTGTTTGCTGGGCCTAAGCATCGTAATGGGCCCTGCTTTGGCTGCCGATATTTGCGAGTATCAAATGAATGGAGTACGTTTGGCTCATCCAGCGGATTGTAATAAGTTTGTGGTGTGTGAGAATGGCATTAGTGAACGTATTGTTAATTGTCCCTTGGGATTACACTTCAATCGTTTTAAAGGAGAGTGTGATTTAAGGCAACGGGCTTACTGTGATATGGAGTATATAAATTTGGCTATTGAGAATCCAGATTGTTCAGCTTGTTGTGCTCAATTTGGATGCGTTATAAATCCAGAATGTCCAGTTACACCGGCGACACCTGAAACACCAGCTACTCCAGAAACTCCTACACCGGAGTGTCCTGTAACTCCTGCAACGCCTGAGACACCAGAAACTCCAGCCACTCCTGAAACACCGGAAACTCCAGCTACACCGGAAACTCCTTCTTCACCGGCAACTCCTGCTACACCGGAAACTCCGGCTACACCTGAAACTCCAGCTACACCTGAAACTCCTGAAACACCAGCTACTCCCGAAACACCAGCTACTCCCGAAACACCTGCCACTCCCGAAACACCAGCCACTCCCGAAACACCTGCTACTCCCGAAACTCCTGCTACACCCGAAACACCTGGCACCGAGACCAACTGTTCTAATAACATAACCGATTGTCTGGACAAACCTGATGGCAATGTTTCATATGTCGATGGTACCTGTAATCAATATATAGTTTGTGTTGGCGGTTGTGCCAATATCATCACCTGCCCCAATAATTTACAATATAATCTGACGACTCAGAAGTGTGATTATCCCGAAAATGTTGATTGTCCCTGGCAGTCAACACCTCCCGCAACTGGACCATCGGGTATAGCATGTGCACAGCCCGGTAAATGTGCTGGTCAACCGGATGGCACAATGTTTGCTGATTCTAAAGGCAGCGGCTATATTGTGTGTCAGTGTGAGTGTGAGATAGAGAGACCTTGTCCCAATGGTACGAAGTTTGATGAACAGCTTTTAACTTGTGCTCATAAGGAGGGAGGTGGTGATGAAAGCGGAAGTGGTAATGGAAGCGGTAGTGGAAATGAAAATGGCAGTGGTAGTGGAAATGGAAGCGGCAGTGGAAATGGAAGCGGTAGTGGAAATGAAAATGGCAGTGGTAGTGGAAATGGAAGCGGCAGTGGAAATGGAAGCGGCAGTGGAAATGAAAGCGGCAGTGGAAATGGAAACGGCAGTGGCAATGAAAATGGAAGCGGCAGTGGAAATGGAAGCGGCAGTGGAAATGGAAGCGGCAGTGGAAATGGAAACGGCAGTGGCAATGAAAATGGAAGCGGCAGTGGTAATGGCAGTGAAAGTGGTAACGGCAATGGCAGCGAAAGTGGAAATGGCAGTGGTAATGGAAGCGGCAGTGGTAATGGAAGTGGTAGTGGTAATGGCAGCGAAAATGGTAACGGCAATGGCAGCGAAAGTGGTAGTGACAATGAAACCCCAGCAAATATTACTTGCTCTAATGATGTTCAAATCTGTAAAAATGAAACCGAAGGAACACTATTTCCCGTCGATGGAGCCTGTAATAAATTCTACAAATGCAACTATGGTTGTGCTGTCGAAATACTTTGTCCCAATAATCTTGTCTACAATCCCACCACCGAATACTGTGACTATCCACAAAACTATAAATGTCCTTGGCCATATCAACCACCATCAGGACCCACTGCCGGTCCATCGGGTATTGCATGTCTCAACGGTGGACGTTGTGTGGGTCAAGCTGAGGGCACGATGTTCCCCTCACTGAACAGTTGCTCTAAGTATGTGATATGTCAATGTGAGTGTGAGGTAGAGATGAATTGTTCGAGCGGTCTGTACTGGGATCAACAATTGTTGACCTGTAATTATCCTCAAAATGTTAATTGCAAATTATAAGAAAATAAACTATTACAATTTAATTAGAAATCTCAAGTTTTAAAAAAATTTATGCAAAAGTGATTATAAATAAAATAGTTTGTTGCATGATAACTTATGTTTTAAAATTCTAGCTCAATTCTTGTTCAATCATGTTTAGTTCAATTCTATTTCTATTTACAGTTCAGTTCTATTTCTGTTCTAGATAAGTTCTAATTTAGTTCTAGTTCAGTTCTAGTACAGTTCTAGTTCTGTTCTAGTTCAGTTCTAGTTCAGTTCTAGTTCAGTTCTAGTTCAGTTCTAGTTCAGTTCTAGTTCAGTTCTAGTTCAGTTCTAGTTCAGTTCTAGTTCAGTTCTAGTTCAGTTCTAGTTCAGTTCTAGTTCAGTTCTAGTTCAGTTCTAGTTCAGTTCTAGTTCAGTTCTACTTCAGTTCTACTTCAGTTCTAGTTCAGTTCTAGTTCAGTTATAGTTCAGTTATAGTTCAGTTCTAGTTCAGTTCTAGTTCAATTCTAGTTCAGTTCTAGTTCAGTTCTAGTTCAATTCTAGTTCAATTCTAGTTCAGTTCTAATTCAGTTTCCGTTTAATTCTAGTTCAGTTCTAGTTTTAGATATCTTCTAGTTCTGTTCTTATTCACAAAACATCTTATTTCATCCCCAAAAACAACAGTATTTAGTGAATCGCCCTTTAGTTCCATATTGGATTCGTTATTGAAAGTATAATCTCTTTTACTAATCTTTTATATAGAGATAGGTATATTACTTCCAGAAATATTTCAATGTATAAAACTTTGATAAACGTGTCAAAAATAATTATTCGCATAGAAAGTTTGAACGGTCAACATGTTTAGAAGTGAGTTAAAATTTTACTTATAATTTACAAAATTGATTTTTATGAAATATATTTCTAGTTGGCAGTGTTATTCTGCTATTGGTTAGTCTAAGCTTAGCCTTAGCTAGCGGCCCGAAATTAGCTTCACCTGAGATCACTGGACCTTCGGGCGTAGCGTGTGCTCAATCCGGCAGGTGTGCCGGTCAATCGGATGGTGTTATGTTTGCTAGTACTAAGACTAATGGATTTGTTGTATGCCAATGTGAATGTGAAATCGAAAGACCCTGCCCGGTTGGTACTAAATTTGATGAAAAACAACAAACATGTGTTCATGTGAATGAGAGTGGCACTGGCGGTACTACAGGTCCTTCGGGTGTTACTTGCGCACAGCGCGGAAAATGTGCAGGTAGACCGGATGGCACTATGTTTGCTAGTTCGAAGGGCAATGGCTATACTGTGTGTCAGTGTGAGTGTGAGATTGATATGCCCTGTCCTGTTGGTACTAAGTTTGATGAAAAACTGCAAACTTGTGATCATGAGGGTGATAATGGAAGTGGTGGTCAGGTATCTTGTCCTTCTGGTGTAACCTGTACCAAACCTGGTAAATGTGCCGGTCAAGCCGATGGCACTATTTTTGCTGATCCCAAGAGCAATGGTTATATCGTTTGTGAATGTGAGTGTGAGACTAAAAAATCATGTCCTGCCGGTTCTAAGTTTGATGATAAGTTACTGATGTGTGTTCCTGAGACTGTATCTTGTCCTTCTGGTATAACCTGTACCAAACCTGGTAAGTGTGCCGGTCAAGCCGATGGTACTATTTTTGCTGATCCCAAGAGCAATGGTTATATCGTTTGTGAATGTGAGTGTGAGACTAAAAAAACATGTCCTGCCGGTTCTGAGTTTGATGATAAATTACTGATGTGTGTTCCTGAAACTGTATCTTGTCCCTCTGGTATAACCTGTACCAAACCTGGTAAGTGTGCCGGTCAAGCCGATGGCACTATTTTTGCCGATCCCAAGAGCAATGGTTATATTGTTTGCGAATGTGAGTGTGAAGTTAAAAAAACATGTCCTGCCGGTTCTAAGTTTGATGATAAATTACTGATTTGTGTTCCTGAGGATGTATCTTGTCCTTCTGGTATAACCTGTACCAAACCTGGTAAGTGTGCCGGTCAAGCCGATGGTACTATTTTTGCTGATCCCAAGAGCAATGGTTATATCGTTTGTGAATGTGAGTGTGAGACTAAAAAAACATGTCCTGCCGGTTCTAAGTTTGATGATAAATTACTGATGTGTGTTCCTGAGACTGTATCTTGTCCCTCTGGTATAACCTGTACCAAACCTGGTAAGTGTGCCGGTCAAGCCGATGGCACTATTTTTGCCGATCCCAAGAGCAATGGTTATATTGTTTGCGAATGTGAGTGTGAAGTTAAAAAATCCTGTCCTGCCGGTTCTAAATTTGACAACCAATTACTGATTTGTGTGCCTGTGAATGAGGGTGGTGAAGGTAGTGGTAATGAAATTGGAAATGGAAATAGCACCAACGTAATTTGTAAAAATGATGTCAAAATCTGCAACGAACAACCCGAAGGCACTCTATTCCCCGTTGATGGTGAATGCAATAAATTTTACAAATGCAACTATGGTTGTGCTGTCGAAATACTTTGCCCCAATAATCTTATCTACAATCCTATCAAAGAATACTGTGACTATCCACAAAACTATAATTGTCCTTGGCCATATCAGCCACCTTCTGGTCCCACTGCTGGTCCATCAGGCATTGCCTGTCCCAATGGTGGACGTTGTGTTCGTCAAGCTGAGGGCACTATGTTTCCCTCACTGAACAGTTGCTCTAAGTATGTGATATGTCAATGTGAGTGTGAGGTAGAGATGAATTGTTCAAGCGGTTTATACTGGGATCAACAATCTTTGACTTGTAATTACCCTCAAAATGTAAATTGCAAATTATAAGCTAATAAGAAATCAAATTTTTTTTAATCAATTAAAATTATTACGAAATCAATAAAGTTATTGCAATTTACTTTAAAGTTTTAGGTTTGTTAAAGCTCGGTTTCAGTTCAGTTCTAGTTCTGTTCTTGTTTTGTTCTAGTTCTGTTCTAGTTCTGTTTTAGTTCTGTTCTAGTTCTGTTCTAATTCTGTTACAGTTCTGTTCTAGTTCTGTTCTTGTTCTGTTCTAGTTCTGTTCTAGTTCTGTTCTAGTTCTGTTCTAGTTCTGTTCTAGTTCTGTTCTAGTTCTAGTTCTGTTCTAGTTCTGTTCTAGTTCTGTTCTAGTTCTGTTTTAGTTCTGTTCTAGTTCTGTTCTAGTTCTGTTCTAGTTCTGTTCTAGTTCTGTTCTAGTTCTGTTCTAGTTCTCAGTTCTAGTTCTGTTTTAGTTCTGTTCTAGTTCTGTTCTAGTTCTGTTCTAGTTCTGTTCTAGTTCTGTTCTAGTTCTGTTTTAGTTCTGTTCTAGTTCTGTTCTAGTTCTGTTCTAGTTCAGTTTTAATTCAGTTCTAATTCTGATCTAGTTCTGTTCTAGTTCTGTTCTAGTTCTGTTCTAGTTCTGTTCTAGTTCTGTTCTAGTTCTGTTCTAGTTCTGTTCTAGTTCTGTTCTAGTTCTGTTCTAGTTCTGTTCTAGTTCTGTTCTAGTTCTGATCTAGTTCTGTTCTAGTTCTGTTCTAGTTCTGTTCTAGTTCTGTTCTAGTTCAGTTTTAATTCAGTTCTAGTACTGTTATAGTTCGGTTTTAGTTTACTTCTGGTCCAGTTCTAGTTCTAATCTAGTTCTTTATAAATACGTTCTAGTTCTTTTATAGTTTAGTTTTTTTTTTATTTCTATTCTAGTTATGTTTTAGTTATGTTAAAGTTCTATTCTGTCCTAGTTGGAATTTATAACTAATATTTCATTCCTTTTGTATAGGAAAAAATAAATTTTTAATTTCCTTGATTTCATACATTTTTTATCATATGTGTTGGCTACAATGCGAACTGTTATCATTTTGATAAAAAAATAAAAAAAATATATAAGATCAATTATTTGATAACTTTAGGTTGTTGTTGTTTTATTTTATTTTTAGTAAAAACTTTATATATTTTTCCATATAGAATATAAAAAATAAACAAAAAGCAATTTAACAGCAATTACTTTTATTAACACAATTATTGAATTAGGCTACAAGTGATTTTTTCACGTTTATCAATCATGAAGCCTGCAGCATCTCTTTTGCTATTAATATAAAAAGCAAGGCAATATACATTTGCAATTCATACCTTTCCATTAGCTACTTTCGCAAAAGGCAAGTTTCTTTCTTGTCTTTTTTTGAAAAAATAAATTTTTAAAGAAACGTAGTATTTTTCTGAAAAAAAAGAAAGTTCGAAAAGTCGCCTTGTTAAAAAATAAAACGGAAACCATGAAATTATCATTAATTTCATTAGCTTTTGCTGTAATAGCGTTGGTGGATTATACTTCGGCTAGCGTTTGTAGTGCGGATAATGTTGGACAACGTATTGCGTTGCCAACAAGTTGTTCGAAATTTCTCGTTTGTTCTCGTAATCGTCGCGTTATTGTAAGAGAATGTCCCAAAGGTTTACACTTCAATCGCGAATTGGAAATGTGCGATTTACCATCGAGATCAAATTGCAGATATGCTGAAGTGTTTGCGGCAACAACTCAATGCGAATCATGTGATTGTGATGTTTGTTGCAATGTTGCAACACCAAAACCCAATACAACGACTCCAAAACCAAATGAACCAGAAGTGAGCACACCCTGCGAAACGCCAGCAGCACCAACAACAACACCAAAACCAACTACAACTCCAAAACCAACCACAACTCCAAAACCAACCACAACACCAAAGCCAACTACTACTCCGAAGCCAACTACAACACCATGTGAGAGTACATCAGAACCAACTACAACTCCCAAACCAACGACAACTCCAAAACCAACCACATCTCCCAAACCAACCACAACTCCAAAACCCACTACAACTCCATGTGAGAGTACACCA
>NC_060953.1:5949212-5951210 GCF_022045245.1 Lucilia cuprina | reverse complement strand
ACAGAACTAGAACAGAACTAGAACAGAACTAGAACAGAACTAGAACAGAACTAGAACAGAACTAGAACAGAACTAGAACAGAACTAGAACAGAACTTGAACAGAACAATAACAGAACTAGAACAGAACTAGAACAGAACTAGAACAGAATTGAAACCAAACTAAAACAGATTTAGAACGTTATTGGCAATAAACTAATTTAAAGTTGTTAATCATATTTTAATTTAGTCAAATTAGAAACAATTACTTCAACAATAGAGACATTTCTTATCTAAGATAACAAAATTAAATTGGAAAAGGTGCTTCAATTTTCATTTAAAACTAAAACTGTTTTAATTTAATTTATAGACTATATAATGGATCTTCATTATAATTGAAACTAACAATGCCTTGTCATTATTTATTACTTTAATTAAAATTAATTTAAAAATAATAAGTATGTACATATGTATATATATATATGTATAAAGCTAAGGCTCGTGGGTAGTTTAATAGACAAGCTTTAGACCCAATTGGCGGTAAAATTTCAAAAGTATTTTTGTTTTTTATTCAATCAATTTATAATAGTATCTGGAATGTTTGTAATCGATTATGTATATGTTAAATGATCGATTGTAAATTGCGAAAACGCCGGGGCATTAGGAAATTTTGGCCAATATTTCATAAGTTTTTGTATGACTCAGAAAAATATTATATTTATGGGTAAAATTTTTATGTTATCGAGACCAATTTTATTTTAAATGAAAACGCCTTAAAGTAGGCATAGGTAAACAATAAGATCGTTTTAAATATCAAAAGATCAAAAACATTTCGTTCAAATTCTTTCATAAACTTTAAATTAACATTCAATTTATTTATTATTAATAGTAAATTTAAAAACAAAAAAAGTTAGTTATACAGTGTTTTTTTAATTATTTAAATCGCTTTAATCGTTTTGTCGTTTAACAACCAAATGCTGTGGGCCAATCACAAACGCCTAACTTGCCGTTGAACATCAAAGGACTGCTGCACGAACGTTCAACTTCACATTCACACTGACAGATTACATAGTTGGCACTGCACTTATTTTTGGCATCTGTGAAATAGGTGCCGTCGGGTTTTCCAACGCAACGACCGCCATTGGCACAATGGGTACCGGAAGGACCGGCACTGGGGCCACTTGGTGGTGTATAGGGTTTATCGCATTTGGCATTTTCGGGGAAATCACATGAGCCAGTAGCCGAGTTGTAGTGTAGATTATTGGGGCATTCGAAAATCACCTGTTGATTGTTTTGGCAAACAATGAACTGTTGGCAAGTTTCGCCAGGAAGCTTGGAGCCATTTGGTTTACCGCAGCATACACCTTCACACTCGGTGGGTGTAGTTGGTCCGGGTATAGTTGGAGTAACCTTATTGGGGGTTTGAGTTGGTGTTGGAGTAGGTGTTTGTTCACTGGGAGTTGTAGTGGGCTTTGGTTTGGGAGTTGTGGTTGGTTTGGGAGTTGTAGTTGGTTCTGGTGTAGTTGGTTTGGGAGTTGTAGTTGGTTTTGGCGTACTCTCACATGGAGTTGTAGTGGGTTTTGGTGTTGTAGTAGGTTTGGGAGTTGTGGTTGGTTTTGGAGTTGTAGTTGGTTTGGGAGTTGTGGTTGGTTTTGGAGTTGTAGTTGGTTTTGGCATACTCTCACATGGAGTTGTGGTTGGTTTGGGTGTTGTGGTTGGTTTGGGTGTTGTGGTTGGTTTTGGAGTTGTGGTTGGTTTGGGAGTTGTGGTTGGTTTTGGAGTTGTAGTTGGTTTGGGAGTTGTAGTTGGTTTTGGTGTACTCTCACATGGAGTTGTAGTGGGTTTTGGAGTTGTGGTTGGTTTTGGAGTTGTAGTGGGTTTTGGAGTTGTAGTTGGTTTTGGAGTTGTCGTTGGTTTAGGAGTTGTAGTTGGTTTTGGTGTACTCTCACACGGAGTTGTAGTGGGTTTTGGAGTTGTCGTTGGTTTTGGAGTTGTGGTTGGTTTTGGAGTTGTCGTGGGTT
>NC_060953.1:5933218-5949112 GCF_022045245.1 Lucilia cuprina | reverse complement strand
AGTTCTGTTCTAGTTCTGTTCTAGTTCTGTTCTAGTTCTGTTCTAGTTCTGTTCTAGTTCTGTTCTAGTTCTGTTCTAGTTCTGTTCTTGTTCTGTTCTAATTCTGTTATAGTTCTGTTTTAGTTCTATTTTAGTTCTAGTTCTCTTCTAGTTCTGTTCTAGTTCTGTTCTATTTCTGTTCTAATTCTGTTATAGTTCTGTTTTAGTTCTATTTTAGTTCTAGTTCTAGTTCTGTTCTAGTTCTGTTCTAGTTCTATTTTAGTTCTGTTCTAGTTCTGTTCTAGTTGTGTTCTAGTTGTGTTCTTGTTGTGTTCTAGTTGTGTTCTAGTTGTGTTCTAGTTGTGTTCTAGTTGTGTTCTGGTTCTGTTCTAGTTCTGTTCTAGTTGTGTTCTAGTTGTGTTCTAGTTGTGTTCTAGTTGTGTTCTAGTTGTGTTCTAGTTCTGTTCTAGTTCTGTTCTAGTTCTGTTCTAGTTCTGTTCTAGTTCTGTTCTAGTTCTGTTCTAGTTCTGTTCTAGTTCTGTTCTAGTTCTGTTCTGTTCTAATTATGTATATAAAATTTAAACAAAACTCCTCAAATGGCCTTCTTTATCTTCCGATACAAATTAAATTTTTTGTTTAATATTAAAGCAAATTTTTATTTTTGTTTTGACCAATTTTTTTCGATAATATTTTAATCTAACTTCATGTGCTTCCCTATCAGTTTCAAATGTTTTTACCGTCAGCTTTTTTTCAATCAAATAATGAATAATTTATCGGTAATATATTAGTTTATAACGACATTTCGAGGAGTTAAGAACGAAAAATAATTGGGTGGTTTAGAATAAAAAAAAGAAACAAACGAAAAACATTTAAAATTTCTGAAAATATTTAATTTTCACAGTGAAAAGTGAGGAAGTTTTGAAAAAAGGAATCTACTTTTTTAAAAAGTAGTTTAAGCAAAATAAAAATAAACTGAAAGAAAAATGTTTGCAAAAGGTGATTAATAAAAATTTTACTTTGTATTTATTCAACTGAACTTTATTATAAATAATTTGTAAATATTTAAATTACAATAGTTAAGGATCTAATATCCGTTCTTTAAAATTTGTTACAAAAATTTTAAAAGAAAAAATAAAAAAATAAATGTAAATATTTCATATAATTTGTTGTAATTTCTAATGTGAGCGATTTCAAACGTCAAAACGTTTAACATCAAGATAACGAATTTAATTTTATTAACAATAAATTTATAATTAGCAACAAAATAATACAATAACTAAATTATAATTTAATAAATAGAAACCACTTAAGTTATTTTATTATTTTAAACTACTTATGGCCATTAGACAGTGGGATGAAAAAAGCTATTGGAAACTAAAATTTTTAAAACAAATTTTTAACGAAAAATAATTTTTATTAAGAAAAATTTGTTTTGGTTTATTTTACTGAAAATTATTTAATCAATATGTTGAGAGTTGCTTAATTTTGTTATCATAACATTTATCATTTTCTCCACTGTGTCATGAGACTTGTGAATAACAATGATTTACAACTATTTCATAATTTAAAAAAAAATTAAAAACGTACTACTGATATTAATGTTTAAATCAATTTCAAAAAATATAATGGATTTTGAGGTTGTAAAGAAAGTCTATATCAGTTCTAGTTCACTTCCAGTTTAGTTCTTGTTCAGTTCTAGTTCAGTTCTAGTTCAGTTCTAGTTCAGTTCTAGTTCAGTTCTAGTTCAGTTTTAGTTCAGTTCTAGTTCAGTTCTAGTTCAGTTCTAGTTCAGTTCTAGTTCAGTTCTAGTTCAGTTCTAGTTCAGTTCTAGTTCAGTTCTAGTTCAGTTCTAGTTCAGTTCTAGTTCAGTTCTAGTTCAGATCTAGTTCAGTTCTAGTTCAGTTCTAGTTCATTTTTAGGTTTGTTCTAGTTTAATTCTAGTTCAGTTCTAGTTCAGTTCTAGTTCAGTTCTAGTTCAGTTCTAGTTCAGTTCTAGTTCAGTTCTAGTTCAGTTCTAGTTCAGTTCTAGTTCTAGTTCAGTTCTAGTTCAGTTCTAGTTCAGTTCTAGTTCAGTTCTAGTTCAGTTCTAGTTCAGTTCTAGTTCAGTTCTAGTTCAGTTCTAGTTCAGTTCTAGTTCAGTTCTAGTTCAGTTCTAGTTCAGTTCTAGTTCAGTTCTAGTTCAGTTCTAGTTCAGTTCTAGTTCAGTTCTAGTTCAGTTCTAGTTCAGTTCTAGTTCAGTTCTAGTTCAGTTCTAGTTCAGTTCTAGTTCAGTTCTAGTTCAGTTGTAGTTCAGTTCTAGTTCAGTTCTAGTTCAGTTCTAGTTCAGTTCTAGTTCAGTTCTAGTTCAGTTCTAGTTCAGTTCTAGTTCAGTTCTAGTTCAGTTCTAGTTCAGTTCTAGTTCTGTTATGGTTCTGTTATGGTTCTGTTCTAGTTCTGTTCTAGTTCTGTTCTAGTTCTGTTCTAGTTCTGTTCTAGTTCTGTTCTAGTTCTGTTCTAGTTCTGTTCTAGTTCTGTTCTAGTTCTGTTCTAGTTCTGTTCTAGTTCTGTTCTAGTTCTGTTCTAGTTCTGTTCTAGTTCTGTTCTAGTTCTGTTCTAGCTCTGTTCTAGTTCTGTTCTAGTTTTGTTCTAGTTCTGTTCTAGTTCTGTTCTAGTTCTGTTCTAGTTCTGTTCTAGTTCTGTTCTAGTTCTGTTCTAGTTCTGTTCTAGTTCTGTTCTAGTTTCTGTTCTAGTTCTGTTCTAGTTCTGTTCTAGTTCTGTTCTAGTTCTGTTCTAGTTCTGTTCTAGTTCTGTTCTAGTTCTGTTCTAGTTCTGTTCTAGTTCTGTTCTAGTTCTGTTCTAGTTCTGTTCTAGTTCTGTTCTAGTTCTGTTCTAGTTCTGTTCTAGTTCTGTTCTAGTTGTGTTCTAGTTCTGTTCTAGATCTGTTCTAGTTCAGTTCTAGTTCTGTTCTAGTTCTGTTCTAGTTCTGTTCTAGTTCTGTTCTAGTTCTGTTCTAGTTCTGTTCTAGTTCTGTTCTAGTTCTGTTCTAGTTCTGTTCTAATTCTGTTCTAGTTCTGTTCTAGCTCTGTTCTAGTTCTGTGCTAGTTCTGTTCTTGTTCTGTTCTAGTTGTGTTCTAGTTGTGTTCTAGTTGTGTTCTAGTTGTTTTCTAGTTGTGTTCTAGTTCTGTTCTAGATCTGTTCTAGTTCTGTTCTAGTTCTGTTCTAGTTATGTTCTAGTTCTGTTCTAGTTCTGTTCTAGTTCTGTTCTAGTTCTGTTCTAGTTCTGTTCTAGTTCTGTTCTAGTTCTGTTCTAGTTCTGTTCTAGTTCTGTTCTAGTTCTGTTCTAGTTCTGTTCTAGTTCTGTTCTAGTTCTGTTCTAGTTCTGTTCTAGTTCTGTTCTAGTTCTGTTCTAGTTCTGTTCTAGTTCTGTTCTAGTTCTGTTCTAGTTCTGTTCTAGTTCTGTTCTAGTTCTGTTCTAGTTCTGTTCTAGTTCTGTTCTAGTTCTGTTCTAGTTCTGTTCTAGTTCTGTTCTAGTTCTGTTCTAGTTCTGTTCTAGTTCTGTTCTAGTTCTGTTCTAGTTCTGTTCTAGTTCTGTTCTAGTTCTGTTCTAGTTCTGTTCTAGTTCTGTTCTAGTTTTGTTCTAGTTCTGTTCTAGTTCTGTTCTAGTTCTGTTCTATTCTAGTTCTGTTCTAGTTCTGTTCTAGTTCTGTTCTAGTTCTGTTCTAGTTCTGTTCTAGTTTTGTTCTAGTTCTGTTCTAGTTCTGTTCTTGTTCTGTTCTAGTTCAGTTCTAGTTCAGTTCTAGTTCAGTTCTAGTTCAGTTCTAATTCTGTTCTAGTTCTGTTTCAGTTATGTTCAATAAATTCAATAAATTCTCTATCTCTTTTTTTAAGGTACACCTGCAAAACATGTTCTACTTTTTGCCGTTCTAGCCCTAACCCTCTCGCAGGTCACCAGTGACTGGTTAACATGCTATTCTCAACCAAATGGCGTGGTGCTGCCCGTTGATGCCGATTGTCATGTTTATATATATTGTCTAGATCAAACACCTTTCACTATACCTTGTCCCTATGATATGGGTTTTAGTAAATCAGCCGGTGGTTGTGTAGATTATAAACAATCCGATTGCGTAGCCGATAGCACAGTACCATCTGTTCGTTATCATCAAAATCGTAACAACTGTGACAACGAACAAAGACCAGCAAACAAACAGGCTTGTGTTGGACAACCTTTTGGAGAGTTGGTACCCTATCCGGGAGATTGTTCAAAATTTCTGGTGTGTAATTGCGAATATCCAACGGTAAAGCAGTGTGGTCCAGGTACTTGGTTCGATAATATTCTTAAAGTCTGTAATTACCCACATGCTGTGCATTGTGAGGATGGCAATGGAGGAACCACAACCAGTAAACCAACAACTGAAGCCGAAACCTCAACTGAGTCTGGGGTTTGGGGTAAAGATTGTGAAACACCAGCCGGCATGTCGAATGATATTTGTTTAAATTACTCGAATGGCGTTTTACTGCGTTATCCTTATAATTGTAATGCTTATATTAATTGCACTATGGGATGTCCGGTCATGAATTATTGTCAACCAGACAAGGTTTTCAATAACTTTTTGAAAATTTGCGATACACCAGATACAGCTCAATGTGTAGAGTTGCCAATGCCCACCACAACAACAGAGAAAACTACCACCGAAGTAACTACAAAAACTCCTGAAGTTACTACAACAACTCCGGAAGTAACTTCAACAACTCCTGAAGTAACAACGACTACAACTGAGTCCGGAGAGTGGGGTCAAGATTGTCAAGCACCTAACGGTATGTCAGCCGATATTTGTTTAAAATATTCCGATGGCATTCTCTTGCGTTATCCTTATGATTGTAATGCTTATATTAATTGTACACACGGATGTCCGGTCATGAATTATTGCCAGCCCGATAAGGTTTTTAATGATTTTCTCAAGATTTGTGATACACCAGATACAGCTCATTGCATAGAATTACCTCTAACGACTATGGCAACTACAACAACAGAGGAAACTACTACCACTAGTCCAGTGCAAACTACAACCGAGCTAACTACTACCACTAAACCTTACGAATGTATACCTCCCTTAATGGTTGAAGAAGATATTTGCTCTAGTCTCGGATACTCGGAAGAGTATCAGAGCTATCCTTACAACTGTTCGGCCTATGTGATTTGTCAGGGCGATAAACCATGTCTGGAATATTGTGAAAATGGTAAAATTTTCAATCCCCTATTGGGAATCTGTGATGAAGATGTAGAATGTGAGGAATTGCCTTTACCCACAACAACTACTACTGCCACACCCATAACTACTACGCTACCGCCTGATGTAAATCCTGACTTGTGCCAGGGCAAAGAAGACTATACTATTTATCCTTATGCTGGAGACTGTAGCCAATATTTACAGTGTCTGAAGGGTGAAGTCAAGCTGGAGACCTGTCCCAATGGTTGGCTATTCAACTCGCAATTAATGCTTTGTGATAAAGCCTCAGAAGAGGTATGTTATGCGGGACCTACAACAGTAACAACAACTGAGACACCTAGCACCACACCTTCAGACATTTATGAACCATGTGTGGGCCAACCGCTGGGCACTACTTTCCCCTATAAGGAAAATTGTGCTCTCTATTACTTTTGCCGTAAGAATGGTCTTTATTATATCATATCCTGTCCTAATAATAACTACTATGACCCGCAAACGGGTGATTGTGGTCCTGATGTTTCGAGCACAGCTTGCTTGGCAGAGGCGACCACTACAGCAGCTCCCACTACTGTTAGCACTACATTAAGTCCCTCACAGAAGTGTAGAAATCAAGCGGCCGGTATTACATATCCTTATGAGGAAGATTGTACTAAATATATATACTGTAAAGGCAATGGTGGTTATGTGATCTTAAATTGTCCCTATAACAACTATTACTATCCGGATTCAGGAGACTGTGGTCCCAGCGATGATGTCAACATATGTCGTAAATCAAGTCAAACCACTACAGCAGCCACCACCACGGAAATTACTTCGACCGTGGCGCCAACAACACCTAAACCGGTTTTAGGCATTTGCGGTAATTATAGTAATGGTGAACTTATACCCTACCCCGATAATTGTCAGAAATATATCAGCTGTGTTAAGCCCATACCGGTAGGGTTTTATTGTAATAACTATTGGTATTTCAATGAGCAGCAACAGAAATGTGTACCAGATTCTGAAGGTACTTGCACTGAATTACCTTCTAATGTAACTACAACACCCGCTACTCCCGGCGATATTTGTGAGGGTCTTAAAGAGGGAGATTGGCAAATTTATCCCTCGAACTGTCAATTCTATTATGAATGTCTAGGCGATGGTTATTACATGTTAAAGATATGTGAAGAAAATGAATATTTTGATCCACTAAAAGGACAGTGCAGTGCCCAAGTGGGGTCCAACTATTGTAAACAAGATTTTAATACTACCACACCTAAACCAAAACCCCAAGGTATCTGTTCGGGTCAAGATGAGGGAGCTAAAGTGGCCTATCCTCATAATTGTACAAAATATATTGTTTGTAACAAACCCATACCGGTGGGTTTCAATTGTGACTCGGGCTTAGAGTTTAGTACAGAAGCACAGAGCTGCGTAACGCCTTCGCAATCTGATTGTGGTCTTAGTATTAGCACACCTACTACTACTACTACGCCAGCCACTACTAAACCTTACAATGAATGTACCAATAAACCAGATTTTACTCTTCTACCCGTTGAGGCAGACTGTGGCATGTTTATAATCTGTAAGGAAGATATAGAGCACTGGGCCTTCTGTAATGAGGGTGAATATTTTGATTTATCGGCTGGTAAATGTTTAAAATCTGCCAATGAAGATTCTTGCCGTCCTGCCACTACTACTGAACCCACCACCACTACCACGCTAGATCCTAATTTAGGACCCTGCTACAATAAACCCGACGGTTCGAAAATACCCTATCCCCATAATTGTACGAAATATATAATATGTCAGGAACCTTTAAATGTGGGCTATGATTGTCCGGAGGGTTTGGAATTTTCGGTGCATTACGAAGAATGTGTTTTACCCGAATTGGCAGATTGTAGTATAAAAACTACAACACCTACACCCACCACCACCACCACCGAGAAAACTACCACACCAGCCGCAACAGAAAGCTGTGAAAATAAACCTAACGGCGCCACATTGCCCTATCCCGAAGATTGTTCTAAATACTATATGTGCTTAAATGGTGGAAAGAAATTAGTCAATTGTATGCCGAATAGTTACTATGATCCCGCTACAGGAGAATGTGGTAATGATATATCACCTATAGCTTGTCAGGGGACGATAAATACTACGCCCCAGAGTCCCGAAGGTGTCTGCAGTGATGAATCTAATGGCTTTACCTATGCCAATAAACAAAATTGTTCTCTCTACTATATGTGTTTGGACCAATCGGAAGTAATGTGTTTATGTCAAAATAATAGCTACTACAATCCCTATAATGGAGAATGTGATAGTGAAGCCTCAGATACGGAATGTAAAGATCCCCTAACTACAATCACCACAGAGCCAGCGACAACAGAAGTTAGCACTACTTCAACAGAACCCTCAGGCGATAATATATGTTGCGGTCAAAAGGCCGGTACTTATTTACCTTATCCGGGTGATAAAACTCAATATGTTATATGCCAATATCCTCTGCCAATAGTCAACACCTGTCCCGAGGGCAGTTTATTCGATGAGCAGACCTTGAGCTGTAAATATTCTAAGGCATTTGCCATTACAAAACCAAATTGCGATGAGTCCAACTTTGGTCGTAGCATGGTCTATGAAGGTGAATGTACGAAATATTATTTCTGTTTTGGTTCAGAGGCCATAATAATGGATTGCAGTTTCGATTGGTATTATGATCCAGCAATGAATCAGTGTGTACCTCAGGAACAATATAAATGTCCCTGGTAAGGGAACGCCCGAAAAAATTTGAATACATATTAATAAAATTAAACGAAACTAAATAAATATTAACACAACAGCAAAATTTTGGAGATTTATTTCTTAATCATAGATCAAGTTATAGAAACTATAGTTCAGAAACTAGACTACAAACTAGAGCATAAACTACATTATAAACTAGACTATAGACTAGACCATGGCACAGACTATAAAAAAAAAATATCTTATACTTATGTTATCTGGGTGATTTACTTTTCACTTGCACACTATCATCAGTGTGCGAGTGGCAAATTTAATCAATGAAATGTAACTTAAAACTTGTTACTTTTTAATCAATGATCTTATCATTATTTTCTTTACAAGACACCTTCGTTTCATGTTTCTTTAAATTTAGAAATGAATACAATAAAATTTTCGCCAAATAAAAGTGTTAAGAATCACTTTAATATAAGTCCACTGTCAACAGTTTTTTACCATTATCTATATTGAAAATAAAAACACTGTTATCAGAAGAAATATAATTAAAGAAGTACAAATCTAATTTCATGGGAAAATTTTAATCAATTTAGCGGAAAAATATAAAAAAGATAAATGATTCAAAGACCTTTGATATCTTAGGAGGTAAATATCATTAATAAGAAATTGCATTAAATTGATCCCTGTCAATTCTGTATCCTTGTATTCTCTACTTAGAACTGCACCTGAACTAGAACTGAACTAGAACTATAATAAAACTGAACTAGAACTGAATCAGAACCAGAAGTAAAATAGAACTGAATTAGAACTGAACTAAAACTTGCCTAGAATTGAACTAGAACTAAACTAGAACTGAACTAGAACTGAACTAGAACTGAACTAGAACTGAACTAGAACTGAACTAGAACTGAACTAGAACTGAACTAGAACTGAACTAGAACTGAACTAGAACTGAACTAGAACTGAACTAGAACTGAACTAGAACTGAACTAGAACTGAACTAGAACTGAACTAGAACTGAACTAGAACTGAACTAGAACTGAACTGGAACTGAACTAGAACTGAACTAGAACTTCATACTCGATCTGAGACATTTAGTGACGTGGATTATTGCAATTTTCTCATCAAACGTTATTGTGTTTTGGAATTTAATGTAACATTTGTCTATAGTAGATATGATAAATCATATCAAAATATTTAATTGTATAGCATTTGTAATGTACAAACAAGATAAAGAATATTATTATTGGTGACTAATATCCCTCATAAAAAAGAAAACATCTTATTGATCACTATACATTACTTTTAAATATAAAACGCAATAGATATGCTTTTTTTTTGGCAAAACATTTTCGTATATAAAGGCAAAGATTTACGCAGACATCAAGTTAGTTTAAAACTTAAGAGTTGGAAATAAAATGTGGCAGAATAAAGGTAAAAATAACATTTTTAAATGATTTGTTCGAGTTTTTTATCTTAATGGCTTATTTGTTACAGTATTTTTGGTTCTTTTGATTTGCTGTTATAACGCAAGATTTGGTAACTCTCAGACATCACCTAGTCCCAACCTATTAACCGATGTGGAATTAAAAGAGGTATGTATATAGAAGTTTCAATTATATCTCATTAATGTTTAAAAAAATTTTAATCCCTTTCTCTGCTCCTCTTTCGCTAGCTTTGTCAAGGAATTGAATTTCAATATATAGCCCATCCTAGCAATCAACAAAGTTATATAATATGTATACCAGGCGGTGGGATCGAAAAGCAGTGTGACCCCAGTAATTGTTTTGATGAACGCAAGCCACCCTGTTCCACCACCTGTAGTGCCAATACAAATGTACCCGATCAAAAAACCAAAGATTATTGCAATGATGATGATACACCTCTATTGGATCGTGTGGCTAATGATAAAGATTGTGATTCCTATTTCATTTGTGTGGGTAAAAATGTAGATCCTCTGGCACAAAAATGTCCAACGAATCAACATTTTTCCGAAAAACACAAAACTTGTATGAGCTATCATGAAGCCAATTGTGCTGCCAATTCGAAATGGTGTAAAAATCGTCGAGATAATACACGATTTCCCAAGGACACTTGCTACGAATACTATGAGTGTCAAGCGGAGATTACGTTAACAAAAACATGCTCCTACGGTGAACATTTCGATAAGGATTTGGGTCAATGTGTAAGTGGTATTTGTCAAGATGATAAGAGAGTTCCAGATTGTAAAAATGAAAAGGATGGTTTCCGCTTGCGTCATTCCAAATGCTATAAATATTTTGTGTGCTTAAACCAAGCTCTGTTCGAGGCGCAATGTGCCAACGGTTACTATTTTGAAAGCGATCGGGGTGTGTGTATGAAAGACACCTATAAAGTCTGTAATGATGATTAAATAAAGAAAGTAATAACTGATATTTTTTAAGCCTTCCATTCTAATTCATTCAGAACTAGAACAGAACTAGTTTTAAGCCTTCCATTCTAATTCATTCAGAACTAGAACAGAACTAGAACAGAACTAGAACAGAAGTAGAACAGAACTAGAACAGAACTAGAACAGAACTAGAACAGAACTAGAACAGAACTAGAACAGAACTAGAACAGAACTAGAACAGAACTAGAACAGAACTAGAACAGAACTAAAACAGAACCAGAACAGAACTAAAACAGAAATAGAACTAAACGAGAAGTAAACTATAACTGATATAAACTAAACGGGTTTGTCCCCTATGGTGTTAATGTCTATGTTGTTTTTTCCCTTATTTTTACCGTTAATTCTCAGGAATTTGAAAATCATTAATGTAATTTCTATAAAATGTGTTCATATCATGTACAAACAAATACTTCATATTGCCTTTGAAACTTGCAGTTCTTTGCAATTCGAAGATAATAAGTATTTTTTATCAATTTTAAGATTACAGTGCTGACCAAAACATTCCTCATAAGTAAATAAAGAATAAAGCCAATTCTTTTAACGCTGATTAAGTTGAAGTGGAAAAGAAATGTAAATTTATCTTGGTCAAGTTAACATCTTAGTTCAAGGTAGTTTGAAATGAATTATCATAATAAAGGGATTTTGAAATAATATATAAAAGAGTTGGATAAGATTTATAATTGCAGTTATTTTTCAACACTTCTTGCAACTACAATTTGCACAGTTAATGAAAATGTTTTCTTTTCGGAAAGTTTTACTAAGTTTAATTTTAATTAATGGCAGTTTGGGTCTGGAATATGGGGTAAGAGTTCTTTATATAGAGTACTTCTGAAACTTAAAATATCGAAATTTCTCAGGCCTCCCCTATTCCACATACGGATTGTCCCCTTATTGATGATGTCAATCACGCTGTAATGCTGCCTTACCCTCAGGATTGTTCGAAATACTACAGCTGTTCGAATGGTAATGCCTATTTGCAGCAATGTCCCAATAACTTACACTGGAGTCCTTTAACCTATCGTTGTGATTATCCTGAGATAGCCAAATGTGAAGTGGGAATTTTAAACTCCCCTCCAACAACAGCAGCCATAGTTCCGCCTTATTTAACCGCCTCCCCAACAGGCGAGATCATATATCAGCTATTACTCAGTGATTGCAGCAAATACTATAAATGTCAGGCCATGATCTGTCCCACAAACTATCATTGGAATGCTTTAACTCAGGCATGTGATTTTCCCCACAATGCTCATTGCCCCTTCCTGATGGGAATATTAACAGCTGTGGAGGGCTTAACCGTAAACTCAAACCTGCAACAGCCCTTAACTCTTCCCTTTACAACCAATTCTAGTGAAATGTTTGCTCAAGTTTATCCTAACGATTGCTCTAAATACTATCAATGTCAGTCTATGCTCTGTCCAGCCAATTATCATTGGAATTATCGCTCACAACAATGCGATTTACCTCAATTGGCTCAGTGTCCCTGGCAGACTCAATTATCGTCCGTAACGCCAACTAACACTGTTGCTGTGCCGACTGCTTTTACTGCCCCTCCTACTCCCGCCACTATGGGACCACCCATTGTGGTCACTGAAAATCCCCTGCTAGACTGCCCAGAATGTCAACATTTATGTGATGGTTATCTTCATCAATATTTGCCACATCCTCACGATTGTCATAAATTTATACAGTGCAATGGTTGGAGTTATATACACACCTGTCCAGATAATCTATTTTGGAATGCTGTCTTAAATACTTGTGATCGTGTTTGTGTTACAAATTAAGATTTATTTTGGTCAAAAATCTAAAAAATATCGGACCATTTTAAATATTCGATTTTAAATGTAGATTTTATTCATTTGGCCTTGAAATATATCAGTTCTATAAAATTCTTTGAATTATTTGATATAGCACAGAACTAGAACACAACTAGAACAGAACTAGAACAGAACTAGAACAGAACTAGAACAGAACTAGAACAGAACTAGAACAGAACTAGAACAGAACTAGAACAGAACTAGAACAGAACTAGAACAGAACTAGAACAGAACTAGAACAGAACTAGAACAGAACTAGAACAGAACTAGAACAGAACTAGAACAGAACTAGAACAGAACTAGAACAGAAATAGAACAGAACTAGAACAGAACTAGAACAGAGCTAGAACAGAACTAGAACAGAACTTGAACTAGAACAGTTCCAGTGAGAGTTGCAATTACAAGATACAATAGCATTTAATTACCTGATTAATTACATTTTACTTTAAATAGTATATCCGACGTTGTTAGAAGCTTTTTTTCAAACTAACTTAAAGATAATGAATTTTTCTAGATAAAAATTTTCTACTATCAGCGTTGTCGGTTAATGCCATTAAGTGGCAAAATAAGTTATATCGAAATTTATCAATAAAAATCGATAACGAGTTATTTGATGAGTATTTGTTAAACACATTAACTAAAACATATTTTAAGGCTGAAAAATATATTTTAATTGTTAAAACCTTAAACATTTTTAAACGAAGCTGTAAAACATTTATTGGACTTAGTCTACTTTTAATATTAGCCTTGTAATGACTTAGTCTACTTTTAATATTAGCCTTGTAATGAGTAGATTGACAAATATGAATATTAATTAAGAATCTTGGGTTATTTGTTAATTATTTGTCTTTGTTAAAGAAAATTTATTTACTGTCTTGTCAAATTGTTTAAAGAGCTATGTTACATCTCTTACAAAAGTAACAAATTAGCAAGTATTTGCTGTTGTTTAATTCTCTGTAAAATGCAGTTTATTTATTTACCCGAAAAAACTCTTCACTTTATAGATAAGGGAAAAAACAAAATTTTTATTGACTAATTTAGTTTTTTTCTATTTTATTAACAACTTTTCCCTGTTTACTAACTACAAAAATTTTATAAATTTGAGTGAAAAGCATGTAAATCTATGCAGTTTTGCAAATTACTTTAAACGGTTCAGTTTTTAGTCGCTTAAAATTTTCAAGTGTTTTAGAAAAAATGTTTAGTTATTTAATAGTTTTGAATGTTGTTGGGTGTTTATGGAGCGCCGAAGGATATTCGATGCATAGAAATTTATTCAGTGAAGAAGTTATTGAGAACGTGTGCAATCAAGGTGGGCAATATCATGCTGATCCTTATGATTGCCAATATTTTATACAATGCAGTAATGGCATACCTTATAGACAGAAGTGTGCCATTCCTTTGTATTGGAATCAAAAGCGATTGACCTGTCAGTGGTCGGGACTTCATTGTAGTGAACAGATAGGAACAACGACAAAAGGAACAACAACTACAGAGGTTACCACCACTACAGTTTCGGATACTACATCCTCCAAAGACACTTCGACAGAACCTCCATGTCCTACAGATGAAACAACTACAGAGGAGCCAGAAACTACCACAGAGTCTTCGTCAACAACATTCCCAACTCCATGCCCCACAGAAATTACAACTACTAAGGAGCCAGAAACTACCACAGAGTCTCCTTCAACAACATCCGCGCCTCCATGTCCAACAGAAGTTACAACTACTGTAGAACCTGAAACAACCAGTGTAACAACAACAAAGTCTCCATCAACAACTTCGCCACTTCCATGTCCAACAGAAGCAACAACTACTGAAAACCTACCAACAGAAATGCCCACAAGCTCAGAAGCTTCTACTTCAACAGATGCTACAGCATCCGAAGGGCCTTCAACATCTGTCTCCTCTGAAATACCTATTGAAACCACAAAAGTAACTAGCTCAGAAGAATCATCAACAGCAGAAGCGGCTTCCTCAACTGAAGCCACAACTTCTAAAGATTCTTCAACCGAAATTTCTACATCCTCAGAGGCTCCGTCTGAAACGAGCAGTGCAACTGGTACTTCAACACCCTCTACTGAGGAAAGTTCGAAAAATACAGAAGAAGTATCCACAACCTCAGCATCAACAGATACCACTACTTCTCAAGGAACCTCTAGCGATATTTCAAGCACCTCAGAGGAACCAATTTCAACTTCCTCTGAGGTTCCCAATGAAACAACTTCTAAAAATCCCGAAGAAATGTCTACAACTTCAAAAGACAGCTCTTCAACAGAAAGAACAACATCTAAGGATAGTTCCACCGAAATTTCGAGCACAAGCACCGAAGATTCAACATCTTCGGAAACTATAGTCTCAACAGTTTCGACCACTTCCATTGAATCTTCAACTGAGTCTTCAGGATCATCAACGTTCACTACCGAGGAAACCTCTAAAAATCCCTCTGACACTAGTACACAATCGACATCGGCATCTACAGCTGTCGACTGTGAAGAAGGTGATGTTGATAGCTCATCGAATTGTGAATACTATATACAGTGTATCAATGGTCAACAGGTTATTATCAAATGTCCCGATGGTACTTATTGGAACCAAGAAATTGTAGCCTGTACCATAGATAACAGTCATTGTCATTATACAACAGCAGGAAGTGTCGCAACAACTTTGGAAGGATCCACAGAAGATGAAACTGCCACCACCAACGATGACAATCAAAGTGGCTCAACTACAATGTCAACAACAACGGGCAGTAGTTCTTCTTTAGAGACAACAACTTCTCTAGGATCTACTGCAAGCGATACCACTGAAAATGGTTCTTCTTCAGAGACAACTACTTCTCGCACATCTACAGAAATAACTACCGATAGAACAACTTCTAATAGTGGTTCTACTAACGAGTCAACAACATCGAATGAATCAACGGAAAGTGAAACAACTTCAAATGAATCCACAGTAAATGGTTCGTCTACAGAAGCAACAACATCTGGGGGATCGACGGAAAGCGAAACCACTACATATGAATCCACTATTAGTGAGTCATCATCGGAATCGGATACTTCTTCGGAGACAACAACTTCTCAAGGATCATCGGAAAGTGATGCAACTACCGAAAGTACTTCCCAAGGATCCTCAGAAACAACTACTAATGCTTCAACTTCGGAAAGTGATTCCACTTCAAATAAGGCAACTACCGAGCATGGTTCAACAGCAGATAATACCACTCCTAATGAAGCTTCCGCATCTACTTCAAACTCCTCTCCTTCACAAACCTCAACTACTAAAGAAGCTACTGCAACGACCTTTATTAAAACTTCTTCCGTAATTGCATCAACTTCTCTAAGACCCAATGTTTGCTTAAGCAACAGCAAGGAGTATCATGCAGATCCTAGTGATTGTAGCCGTTTCATAGAATGTGTTGATGGTTTGCCCAATGTTCTTAAATGTCCTGATTTACATTATTGGGACGCCCAGTCGGGCTCATGCGTTAAGGGTGATTGTCCTACAGGCACAACTTTGGCAGCTTAAATGGAATGAATCGTTTAAGATCTGGGAAAGATAATGAAAATCAAAATCATACATCAAACGTTTTATTTTTCAAATAAAAAAATCCTTGATACAACTAAACCGATATGATTCTGCTTTTGAACTAGAACAGAACTAGAATAGAACTAGAACAGAACTAGAACAGAACTAGAACAGAACTAGAACAGAACTAGAACAGAACTAAAACAGAACTAGAACAGAACTAGAA
>NC_060953.1:5902493-5933118 GCF_022045245.1 Lucilia cuprina | reverse complement strand
GTTCTGTTCTAGTTCTGTTCTAGTTCTGTTCTAGTTCTGTTCTAGTTCTGTTCTAGTTCTGTTCTTGTTCTGTTCTAGTTTTGTTCTAGTTCTGTTCTGGTTCTGTTCCAGTTCTGTTCTAGTTCTGTTCTAGATCTGTTCTAGATCTGTTTTAGTTCTGTTCTGTGCTAGTTCTGTTCTAGTTCTGTGCTAGTTCTGTTCTAGTTCTGTTCTACTTCTCTTCTAGTTCTGTTCTATTTCTGTTCTAGTACTATTCTAGTTCTGTTATAGTTCTGTTCTTTTTCAGTTTTTGTTCTATTCCCGCTCTGTTCTTGTTCTGTTTTAATTAAGGTATTAATTACCTAATAATGTTTATTGACTCAATTAATTAAACAAAAATAAAACATGCAAAATGAAATCTAATTAATCAAAGATAAGAAAATTTGTTTTCCTAACATTAGAAAATCACATTAATGAACTTCAAAATGCTGCAGTATGAGCGAATGCATAAATAGTTTATTCGAAACTTTTCAACATGAAAGGTACGTAGTTAATATAACAACAATTTTAATTGATTTAAATAATTCTTTGCTTATAGCTGTTGTAGCGGTCTTCTTAATAACTTCGTGTTGCTGCTATGGCTCTCAGCAATACTACGATCAGCTGTGCGAGAAAAGTTTCAGCGATTTTTTGCCTTATCCTTTGGACTGTCGGAAGTTTATTAGATGTAGCTATGGAAAATCTTATGTGTTTCATTGTCCTGCAAAATTGTTGTGGCATCAAGAGATTGAATCATGTGATTATTCTTATCGCACGAAGTGTAAAGTTAAGGAAATTGAAAGTGAAGATCGTAAGTCTACAGTGGAGCATTTACAGACAACTGTTAAACATTTGACGGCAGATAAATTAAAACTAAATCCTAAGTTTTATTATGTTGAAAGCACAATTGATAACTATAACAGAACAGCTGTAAATGTAACAGGTTTTGCCAAAAACCCTAGTGAAATTAATGAAAATCTCAACAGTTTTATAAATTTAAAGGAAAATATCTTGAATAAAAGATCAACCAAAGGAATTAAATGTAACAAAATCACTAATGGAGCCACAATCACAAAGAGAACAGATGCTGCTACAGTAACAGCGACCACGTTAACAGAAATTACAGAAAATATTAACAGTTCTGATGTTACTCTTCTAAACTTAATAGAAATTAAAGATGTTAAGATAACAGAAATACAGCAAACAACTGAATATTCCACTGTAAATAACAGTACAATGTTAAAAAAGCTACGAAAACCTAAAAAATGTACCTGTATAAAAAAGCGACAGTTAAAATTTTTAACAGAAGATTCAGCTGGAATAACAGAGAGTTCTGTTAAAACTGTTTACATTACAGAGAGATTACCTGAAAAAACAACAGAGAGAGAAAATGAAAATCTTATTAAAACTATAGAGAATCCATTAAAATCAACAACGAAAAGTTCCGTTAACATTTCTAAATCCACAGAGAGAGTTAAAGAGAACCTGGACAGTTCATTTGAGGAAATGGCTTTAACAGACTTGGAGAGAAAAAACACAACATTACCAACATTCTACAGGACAACAGTTCCCGCTCTGCTAGAGAATAACATAGAAAATACCGATAACATTGTTTCTGCTGGTAACATTTCATTAACAGAATTCAAATTAACAAATTCTAAAGAAAATTCAATTTCTGTTAAATTAACTGTTAAACCAAATGGTAACATAACAGAAAATACTGAAAATCCTGCTAATACTATCAATTTAATCAATGATTTTAAAGAAGATGAAAATATTGATCTTCTGACTGATTTCTATTTAAAGGATAACTCTTCTGTGACAGACAACATTCCTGTTAATGTAACTGTTAAACCAAATGTTAACTTAACAGTAAATACTGAAAATCCTGCTAATATTTATAATGCAACAGCATACTCCCATCACGTAAATAACAGTAACACTTTGACAGTGTATTATTTAACAGATAACTCTCTTGTTAACATAACTGTTAAACCAAATGTTAACTTAACATTTAAAACAGAAAATCCTGCTAATTCTTTCAAATCAACACAAAATCCCCTTAATATTGATAACAGTGAAATGTTACATGATTTTTATTTAACAGATACAATTCCTGTTATACTGACAGTTACACCAAATGTTAACTTAACATTTAATGTAGAAAATTCTTCAACGACTTTAAATCTAAGAGAAAATGTTAAAGAAACTTATAATATTCAAGATGTAACTAATTTGAATTTAACAGACACAATTCCTGTTACAGTGACTGAGAAATCTGATGTTATCTTAATAGTAAGTGAAGAAAATGCTGTTAAACAAAATGTTAACTTAACAGTTAATAGCGAAAATCCTGTCAATACTTTCAATTCAACAAAACATCTGATCAACATAAATAACAGTGAGATTTTGACGGATTTTTATTTAACAGGCAACTCTTATGTTAACATAACTGTTAAACCAAATGTTAATTTAACAGTAAATGCAAACAATCCCGCTAATTCTTTAAATTTAACACAAAATCTTCTAAATATTAATAATAGTGACATTTTTACAGTTTCTTATTTAACAGACAACTTTACTGTTAATACAGCTGTTACATCAAATGTTAATTTAACAGTTAATTTTAAAAATCCTGTTAATAATTTTAATTCAACTACAAATTCTTTTTCAATCAATAACAATACTATTTCAATTGATTCTTACACAACAGACATCTTTAATGTTGAATTAACAGTTACACCGAATGTTAACTTAACAGTAAATACAACAAATTCCGCCAATATTTTGAATTCAACTACTGTTAACCGTATGATAACAGAATCAGCTAAAAACCATTCTTACTTTTTCAATTTAACAGACAATTCTACTGACGTTACAGAGAACGCTGTTAACTTAACAGAGAATGTAAAGCAACATAACGACAGTAAAGTTAATTCTTTTGATTATTATCTTACAAAGACGACTTTAATGTATTTATCTGAAAAACCAATAACAAAAATTTCTACAGATTATACTACCGGAAATAATGACTCTGTTAACTTAACAGTTATAACTGTTAATACAACAGAGAAAAACTATCCAGCAGATTCAATAACAACCTACCTTAACATTTCATCAACTAAAAATCCAATAAATTTTTTAGATTTAACAGAAAATTCAACAGAACCGCTTAACATTAGTATGATAAGAGAGTTTACTGTTAATTTAACAGAAGAGATAACATTACCTACAAATCTGGCTTACAATTTAACAGAAATTTCTTTACACAATGTTACAAATGAAAATTTAACACAATTTCCTTTAGTTGAAAGTTGGAATAGTCATTTTTATCCCTCGGAAGGTTCCACAGAATTCGAAATTGCAAATAATACTTTAACAGATCTAACTGTTAATATAACAGAGCTAATTGAAACTGTAAACTCAACTAAAGAGGTTATGTTAACAGAGTCGTCAAAAAATCTTTATAATAAACTTTATTTAAACGAAAGTTCTACAGACTATCTTAACATTAATACGGAAACAGACATTAATGTTAACTTAACAGCTAAAGAGAGTGATACTACTGTTAATTTTCTTAATTTAACAGAAAATTATGAAAATACTTTAAATTCATTTGTGATGGAAAGTAATCCAGTCACTAAAGATAATACAGTTATAACAGCAAATGTTAAGGAAAATTATGTTAATGTTGATAATGTTACAGCATCTATGATAACAGAGCTAACAAAAGCAGAAAATGTTAATAACATTTTGAGTGAATTTTACGCGCCAACTACAGAAGAAACCACTGGTAAATTGAAAACAGATTTCATAGAATATAATTCGACAGAAAATTCAAATGTTACTAACATAAAGTTAACAGCAAATTTAACAGAATCTTCAGATAGCGACAATAGTTTGGTAACACAAAACAAACCAAATTTATCATCTTCGACAATAGAAATTGTAACTTTGACAACACCCACTACGTCTCACGACTATCAATTAGTTGATGTCACAACTATAGATCCTCGTTTGCCGTTTCGATCGATCGAGTGTGTGGGTCCCACTAATCGACGAAAATTTAAGGCCAGCGAATGTTATCAATATTATCAATGTTTTGCCGGTTGGGCTTTTCTACTCAATTGCCATGAGGGCTGGCGTTTTGAGGCGACAGAGGGACAGTGTATTTTGGATACGAATAAAGAATGTGAATTGTAAATATTATTTGAAATAAAAGTATTGAAAATTGAAAACAAATTTTATTTGGAAATTTTTAGAAAATAATATTTATGAAAAAATAGGATTTTTTGTGAAAAAATTTAATTTTTAGTAAAAAATTTAAACAAATAATTATTTAAATATTTAAATAGAATACTTTTTTTTAATTTTAGTAAAAAAATATTCGAATAAAAACCGAATAATTATTCGAATAATTCAATCGAGTATTTTTGAATTTTTGTAAAAAGAAAGGAGAATTTTTGTTAAAAACGAGTTTGTTTTTTTTATTTTTGACAAAAAAAAGTAAAAATTTAATCGAATAAAAAAATTATTCGAATAAAAATTTTTTATTTTGAATTGATTCGAAAAACTTTAGTCGAATGATTGTTTACTTAAATTAGTTAGGAAATTCAAGAAAAATTACAAAAAATATTCGAATAAAAACCAAATAATTATTCGAATAAATTAATCGAGTATATTTGATTATTTGAAAAAGAAACTTTCAGAATGATTGCTAACATAAATTTAAAGAAAAATTCAAATGAAATTACAAAAATATATTCGAATAATAACCGAATAAATATTCGATTAATTTATTCGAATAATTTTGATTTTTTTGGAAAAAAAATATATATAAAAAATAGCACGTGTTTAAAAAATAATCAAAGAAAAATATTCAATTTTAGTATTTTTTAAAAATTTTGTAAAAAAAATAAAAATTTAATCGAATAAAAAATTATTCGAATAAAAATTTTTGAATTGATTCGAAAAAACTTTAGTAGAATAATTGCTTACTTAAATTAAATGAAAAATTCAAGAGAAATTCACAAAAAAAATTTTCAGATAAAACCCCAATAATTATTCGATTATTTCAATCGAGTTATTTTGATTTTTTTGTAAAAAAAATAAAAACTAACACGTGTTTAGAAATTAATCGAAGAAAAATATTTAATTTTAGTTTTCTTTTCAAATTTTGTAAAAAAAAATAAAAATTTAATCGAATAAAAATATTATTCGAATAAAATTTTTGGATTTTAAATTTATTTGAAAAACTTTAGTCGAATAATTGTTTACTTAAATTAAATAAAAACTTCAAGAGATTTTACAAGAATTATTCGAATAAAACCCGATTAATTATTCGAATAAATTAATCGATTATTTTTAATTTTAAATTAAAATAGAAAAAAATTTCGTTTAACAACTGCATATAAATAAAAAAAACAAATAATTATTCGATTAAAAAAAATGTATTTCGATAAAAATTTAACGAATATAAAAATATTCGAATAATTTAAACGAATTAAAAATTAAAATTTTATTCGAATAATAAAAAAATATAAACAAATTTTAATATTTACTAGTAGAAATAATGCAGTGTTAAAGTTGCTTTGAAGACAAAAATATTCGAATAAAAAACCGATTAATTATTCGAATAAATTAATCGATTATTTTTTTATTTTAAATTTAAATAGAAAAAAATTCGTTTAACAACTGCATATAAATAAAAAACCAAATAATTATTCGATTAAAAAAATGTATTTCGATAAAAATTTAACGAATATAAAAAATATTCGAATAATTTAAACGAATTAAAAATTAAAATTTTATTCGAATAATAAAAAATATAAATATTTACTAGTAGAAATAATGCAGTGTTAATGTTGAATTGAAGACAAAAATATTCGAATAAAAACCGAATAATTATTCGAATAAATTAATCGATCATTTTTTTTATTTTAAATTAAAATAGAAAAAAACTTCGTTTAACAACTGCATATAAATAAAAAAACCAAATAATTATTCGATTAAAAAAAATGTATTTCGATAAAAATTTAACGAATATAAACAATATTCGAATAATTTAAACGAATTAAAAATTAAAATTTTATTCGAATAATAAAAAAAATATAAAAAAAATGTAAATATTTACTAGTATAAATAATAAACGAATTAAAAATTAAAATTTTATTCGAATAATAAAAAATATAAATATTTACTAGTAGAAATAATGCAGTGTTAATGTTGAATTGAAGACAAAAATATTCGAATAAAAACCGAATAATTATTCGAATAAATTAATCGATCATTTTTTTTATTTTAAATTAAAATAGAAAAAAATTTCGTTTAACAACTGCATATAAATAAAAAAAATCAAATAATTATTCGATTAAAAAAATGTATTTCTTAAAAAATTTAACAAATATAAAAAATATTCGAATAATTTCAACGAATTAAAAATTAAAATTTTATTCGAATAATAAAAAAATATAAAAAAAATGTAAATATTTACTAGTAGAAATAATACAGTGTTAAGATTGAATTGAAGACAAAAATATTCGAATAAAAAACCGATTAATTATTCGAATAAATTAATCGATTATTTTTTATTTTAAATTTAAATAGAAAAAAATTTCGTTTAACAAAAAAAAAATTGAGCAGGAAATTTTTATATAAAAATTCGATTAATTTTTTTTTATTTTTCAAAAAAAAAAAAAAAAATTAAACGTTTCAAATTACAAATTTTGTCTTTTTTTCAACATATTTTATCATTTGCCAAAAACAAAAAAAATATTCTTTAAAAATATAATAAAACATATGTTTTATTAATTATCACAACATTCATTCATTAAAAACTATATTTCCCATAAATTTCACTTTTTTTGAACTTGAACACAAAACAATTTCATTTTTCTTTGGCTAACACACCCTAAATTATGTTTATTATTTATCTAATGTATATATATATTTTTTTTCATATATATAGTATTTTTTCTAAAATAAAAATCTTATCGTAATTTTCTCATTAAGTTTTTTTTTTTGTTTGTAAGTTTGCTACCGGTCTTGAAGAAATATTTTGTCTTAAATACCTTTTTATTTTCTTGGAAGTTAACATATTTGTCTATCTCCTAAAAGAAACAAAAAAAAAAAGAAATAAGATAAAAATCAATTAAATATTATTGAATTTTTAAAGATAATGATCAAAATTTGATAAAAATAAAATAAATGTTAAAAATTAATGTTTTGTGATATTTTAAAGGTAAAACATTTAAGTTTTTTTAGAAAAATATATAAAAGCTGTAAGTATTTTGAAAATATCAGGGAGTTACAATTTGACTCTAGCAACTACAAGTGCTTTAGGTGATATTTAGTTGAGAAAAGTATTAAAAAAGTGGATTTTTTTTGTTGTTGTCAAACTAATATTTTCGGCGAAAACCAAAAGTTTTAAGGATACTTAAAATGAGAGGTGAGTGCAAATGAAAGAAAATTTTTAAAATTTAAAAGTGATAAAATTAAATCAAAATTATGTAAAAAACGAATAATTATTCGAATAAAATATTTGTTTAACGCCAAAAAAAAAAAAAAAAAAAATGTTAAAAATCGTTTAAAGTTTTTCCTCATAAATTTTTATTCGATTAATTTATTCTTTATTTTAATTAGAAAACTAAAACATATACAAATTTTTATTCGAATAAAACAGCAATCGAATTATTATTCAAATAAATTATTCGTTTTCAAATATTTGCAAATTAAATATTCAATTTAATTTGAATTCAAATAAAAAAAAATAATATTTTACTACTCTATTAAAATTTGTATAATATTCGATTAATTATTCGAATAAATTATTCGTTTAGACTTCATAAATTTTTTTAAACTTTAAATATAATAATAATAATAAATAAGAAATAACAAAAAATACAAAATTAAAAAAAAAAATAAAAATTATTCGAATAAATTATTCGATTATTTTTTAGCTCAATATATTTTTTTTATTAATCTTACGCATAATTTTAGCTCATTTGAAATACGTTTTTAATTTTTGGTAAAAAAAAAATAAAAAATTTTATTCGAATAAAACATTTTACAGCAAGCGAATAATTTCATTCGAATAAATTATTCGTATAGACTTTATACATTTTTAAAACTTTAAATATAATAAAAATAAATGAGAAATAACAAAGAAATACAAAATTTAAAAAAAAAATAATAAAAAAAAATATTCGAATAAATTATTCGATTATTTTTTAGCTCAATATTTTTTTTATATTAATTTTACACATAATTTTATAGCTCATTTGAATCACGTTTTAAATTTTTGGTAAAAAAAGTAAAAAATTTATTCGAATAAATTAATTCGAATAAATTTATTCGAATAATATCATTCGAATAATTTATTCGTTTTCATTTTTAAATATTTTAAAACTAAATATTCCAAATTAAAAAAAAAATAAAATACTAAAGAAAAAACAAACAAAATTTCATAATATTCGACAAATATTTATAAAATACTCCATTAAATATTCGAATAAATTGCAAAAAAATATTATTCGGAGATAAAATTTTAACCGAATTAATAAAGAATTGAAGAAAAAAAGGATTCCCTAAATTACTCGAATATAGCTTTTGAATCGAATCGAATCGAATAATTATTATATTGAAATTTCATCTCTACCCCTTTCAGGTTACCTTTTAGCTGTAGCCTTTGTAGCTACTCTTGCTATAACTGCAGCTATAGATGAAGAATGTGTGGAGCGTAAACTACGCGGTCTACCCGTACACTGGCCCAATCCCACCGACTGCTCCAGTTTCTATCGTTGCACCAATAAGAATATCAAACGTGAACTATTGTGTCCCGAGGGTAAAGAATACAATCCCAAAACTGGTCGCTGTGGCAACAAGGGTAAAAATCTTTGCCGTTTAAGTTTGATAGCACCATTAGCCGCTGCTGTGGACAATCCTTGTGCTGATGAAGTTTCCGGTACGTTTGTAGCGGATCCTAAGAGTTGTCGCAGTTATATGATATGCAACAATAACTTAGCCTATCCGCAGACATGTGATGCTGGCAGCTTCTTTAAAACTGATTTATCGGCTTGTGTACCGGATACACAAACTGAATGTTGGGAAAATTTGTGCGTTAAGAAGGCTAATGGTGTGTATGTGAAAAACGCCAATGATTGTCATAGTTTCTATGTGTGTAACAATGAAAAGGCTGTTGCCCAAAACTGTCCCACTGGTAGCTATTTCAATGATAAGAGCTTAAATTGTCAACCCGGAAAATGTCCATCTGAGGAGGTTGATACTACAACCCATGCTCCAGAAACTACTACACCACTTTGCGAAGTTGAAACTACCACAACTTGTGCTGCTCCCAAAGAAACCACTACATGTGCCACGGAAACTACAACACCACCTTGCGAAGTTGAAACAACCACAACTTGTGCTGCTCCCGATGAAACCACTACCTGTGCTATGGAAACTACAACGCCATACTGTGAAGCTGAAACTACTACCACATGCGCCGCTGAAGAAGAAACCACGACCTTAGCCAATGACGAAGATGATTGTTCAACTGTTAGTATCCAATCGTTTATACATAGATCAATTATTAAGTCCTATTCTAGTTCTGTTCTAGTTCTGTTCTAGTTCTGTTCTAGTTCTGTTCTAGTTCTGTTCTAGTTCTGTTCTAGTTCTGTTCTAGTTCTGTTCTAATTCTGTTCTAGTTCTGTTCTAGTTCTGTTCTAGTTCTGTTCTAGTTCTGTTCTAGTTCTGTTCTAGTTCTGTTCTAGTTCTGCTCTAGTTCTGTTCTAGTTCTGTTCTAGTTCTGTTCTAGTTCTAGTTCTAGTTCTGTTCTAGTTCTGTTCTAGTTCTGTTCTAGTTCTGTTCTAGTTCTGTTCTAGTTCTGTTCTAGTTCTGTTCTAGTTCTGTTCTAGTTCTGTTCTAGTTCTGTTCTAGTTCTGTTCTAGTTCTGTTCTAGTTCTAGCCTTATATAACTTACATTTTAATTCCCATCTCCTTCTGCAGCTTAATTGCGACACCACCAAATGTCAAAATGTCAAAGATGGCTTTGTCTATCCCGCTCTTAACACCAATGCCGGATTCTGTGTTTGTCAAAAGCAAAAACCCCAATATCGTGAATGTCCCAATGACGCTATCTATCATCAAAATCTGCAGATTTGTGTGACTCAAGATAAAGTATGCCCATCAAGCGAATGTTTGCAAAAACCCGACTATGCCACCTTCCCTGCTTCCAATACCACAACCGGTTTCTGCAGATGTTTAGATGGTTTAGCTGCCTATTTTGATTGTGTCGAAAGGGATTTTATTTACAGCGAAACATTGGGTTTTTGTGTTAAGGCGCCATCCTCTAACGGTGATGATTGTGAAGAGGAAACTGAAAAATTGTGTCCAGGAGGTTACTCGGAAGGTGATTTTGTACCTCATCCCAATAATTGCATGCTCTTCTATATTTGCTATGAAGGTGAATTGGTGGAAAGCAGCTGTGAACCTGGAAACTATTTCGATGATGAGATTAAGGCTTGTCTACGCGATACCCAGGGTAAATGTCCCGAATGTCAAGTAACCCAAACAAGTGCCGGAAACAGACGTAATCGTCGCAGTGCTAGAGCCCCAATTTGTGTTGAAGGTGTCAAGTCAGCAGCCAATAATTGTACTCAATATTACAAATGTGTCGGTGGTCAACGACTTTTATATGGCTGCGGCAGAGGTAATTTCTTCAATCCCATTACATTGACCTGTGAATTCGATGCCAATCACCTGTGCCCAGATGTCGCTAGCTGTGTCAATGGCCAAAAGACCGTTTATCTCATGGATAAGGAAAAATACTATGAATGTGTGAATGGCCGACAAGAATTAAAGAGTTGCGACGAAAATAGCTACTTCAATAAACTCTCATTGACCTGTGTAGCCAACGAGGAATGCACCTGCCCGGGTGGCTATAAAGAAGGTCAAATTTCGGCCCATCCAGATGACTGTGATAAATTCTATATCTGCATTGCTGGCGAACAAATGATACATGAATGCGGTAAGGGTAATTACTTCGATAAAGATAAATTAAGCTGTGAGAAGGATGTTAAAAACATCTGCAATATTGAGAAGCCTTGTCAATGCCCCGGTGGCTATGAAGAGGGTGAACTATCGCCCCATCCCAAGGATTGTGATAAATTCTATATTTGCGTTGATGGCAAACAAGTGCTACAAGAATGTGGTGAGAATAATTACTTCAATAATTATACTAAAACCTGTGAACCCGACATCTATAATGAATGCTGGACCAAAACACCGTGCACCTGTCCCGGCGGCTATGAAGAAGGAGATTTTTCAGCTCATCCTACGGAATGCAATAAATATTACATTTGCCATGATGGTCATCAAGTCTTAGAGGATTGCGGTACAAATAATCGCTTTAATAATGATACCCTAACATGCGAACCCGATACTGATCATGTCTGTTGGCCAAATTTGTGTGCCGGTCAGGCCAATGGTGCTTTAGTGGGAAATCCCCAACAATGTAATACTTTCTTCTTATGCGAAAATGAACAAGCCATCCCACAGTCTTGCTACGAAGGTCAATATTTCAATACTACAACACATGCCTGTGAAGCAGATCTTGAGGCGGAGTGTTATAAACCATGTGAAAATGAAAACGCCGGACCTATTAAACTTCTACCTCATCCTATTTGCAATAAATATTATTTCTGCAATGGCCGTAACACCCATGTCGGTACATGTGATGTCGGTAGTTTTGATATCGAAACCGGAATTTGTGATGCAACAAAAAAATGTTTCCCAAATCCATGCGATAATTTGCCACCTTTTGCTGCTTTTCCCGATCCATACGATCCTACCAAATTCTATATATGTAAAGATAAAAAGCCAATACCTATGAAATGTTTAGATGGGATGGAATTCGATCATGAATTAAAACTCTGCGTGAAAGTTTCAGATGTATGTATAAAAAATTATTATAAAATCCAAATTCGTTTGGACCAAGGTTTATTACCTAACCTAGTCTTATCTATGATATTATCTAGATTAAAGTGTCATCTTATTTATAGATTGGACTGCAGTCTTTCCTATAAGCTATAGTTAAGAATATTGATTGCCTATAGTTTGGTATATAGTCCTGTCTAAAGTCTTTGCTATAGCCTTGACTTAGGACTTAACTATAGGCTTGTCTGTTGTATGCTTACACTCTAAACTGTAGCCTTGCCTATAGTCTATAATATTGTCTATAGTCTAGACTATATTAATGCCTATAGTATTATCTATAGTCTGGAGTGTATAGTACTGTCTATATTCTGGGCTATAATACTGTATATAATCGGGACTTTAGAAATGTATATAGTCTGAAATATAGTATTGTCTATAATCTTGATTACAGTTTGGACTATAGCCTTGTATGGAAAAGAATGTGCTGTACAGTTTGGACTTTACTATTATCTATTGTTGGGACTATAGTATTGTCCATAGTTATGTCTATACTCTGGCCTAGACTATAGTACAGCCTATAGTATACTCTATAGTCTTGTATATAATCTATAATTAAGGTAGTGTAGATTATAGTCATGTATATAGTCTTGTGTATAGTCTGGACTATAGTAAAGTCTACAGTCTGGACTATAGTCTAGTCTATAGTTTCGACTATTATCTGATTTATAGTCTGGACTATAATCTGGTTTATATTCTTGTCTACAGTCATGTCTATAGCCTATAGTCTTATCTAAATTTTGGCCAATAGTCTTGTCTGTAGTCTTGACTATAACATTGTCTATAATATGGACTATAGTACTGGCGGTAATATATACTATAGTCTAAATTATATATATATGTAATTTTGCAAAAAATATCCATCTTTTTTATCAGCCTGACTGTGACACCTGTACGAAGGATGGAACTTATCCGACTTTAAATGTAGGTAACGATTATGAATTTTGCGTATGCGTCGATGGTATAAGTACGAAAATCGAATGTCCCAAGGATTCTCCCTATAACTCAGAAGTAGGAATATGTTATTCGGTAAGTTAAAATAATTATTATAATTTTTTATTTAACTTAATTAGAATTATCACTTATATAGAATGCTCCTTGTGATCCCACTTTCTGTTTAAATAACAAAGACTATGAAGTGTCGGAAAATCGCAATGATACCAAAAGTTTCTGTATGTGTATTGATGAAGAACCCATTATTGTCAGTTGTCCCAATAATGGTACATTTAATCCATATATTAAAAAATGTTCGGAATATGAAAGTTCGGTAAATGAATTGTAATATTTAGAAAAATATTTCATTTATATATAATTATAATGTAATTTTTAACTTTAAAGCCCAAATGCTTACAATCCATGTGCGTTGATCCCAAAAACAATCTAAAGACTTTTAATCCTATCGATCCTAAAAAAAGTAATGGTGTGTGTGTTTGCAGGCAACAAATTGCCACATATGAACCCTGTAGTTATGGTAGTACCCTAAATACCGAGTTAACTATATGTCAATTAGCAGAGGTAATTACATTTTAATATAATGCTTTTTACAGATTTCCTTGTTAACAAAAAAATATATATATTTATTCCAGATTAATTGCAATTCTTATCAGTGTCGCGATTTACCAGATAAAACCAAAATACAAGCATTGACCACATACAACGGTTATTGTGAATGTGTTAAGGGTATTGCCACCTATTATAATTGTCCCAATAATGGTGAATTTAATGTAAATACCGAAAAATGCGAAACACCGATTTGTGATTTAACAAAATGTGAAATCGAAGGATACATACCAGCCTCAAATACAACCGATGGTTATTGTGACTGTAAGACTGGCAGCTATAAATCTTGTCCTGATGGTGAAAAATTCGGTAAATTTGGTATTTGCAAGCCGCCATGTGTCAATCTATTGTGTAGTGGCAAACCGGATCAATATCTCATACCATCTACCGTTAATGATCATAGTTTCTGTATTTGCCAAGTTGGAACGCAGAACGCAAGTTATGAGGAATGTAATCCTAAAAGTTATTTATTCGATGAAACCAAACAAATGTGTGTGGCAAATAGTGCGGTATGTTTACTAAATTTTACTAATTCAGATTGAAGAAATTTTGATATTACCTCGAAAATTTCATGTCAACTATCAAAGATGATCAAAACATCTTGTCCATATAGTCTGGAATATAGACCTGTCTATAGTCTGGACTATAGTCTTGTCTAAAGTCTAGACTATAGACTTGTCCAAAGTCTAGACTATAGAATTCTCTAAAGTCTAGACTATAGACTTGTCTAAAGTCTAAACTATACTTATCTATTGTCTGTACTATAAACGTTTCTATAGTCTGGACTATAGACACGTCTTAAGTCTGCAATATACTTGTCTATAGTCTGCATTATAGACTTATCTATAGTTTGGACTATTTACTTGTCTAAAGACTATAGTATGAATTATATATATTCTATAGACTTCTTATATAGTCTTACCTAAATTCCTTTCTATAGACTATAGACCTTTTAATAGTCTATTGATTTATCTATAATCTGGACTATAGACTTATCTATAGTCTGAACTTGTCTATAGACTATAGACTTGCATATAGTCTGAACTATAGACTTGTCTATAGTATGAATTATATACTTTCTATAATCTATAGATTTATCTATAGTCTGCACTATAGACTTATCTATAGTCTGCACTATAGACTTTTCTATAGTCTGGACTTATCTATAGTATGGTTTATATACTTTCTATAGACTTCTGATATAATCTTGTCTATAGTCTGGACTATAATTGTGTATATAGTGTAGATTACATTTTGGACTATAGTTGTGTATTTAATCCTGCCTATATTCTGAACTATAGTCCTGTCTTTATTATGGACTATAGTGCAGTCTATAGTATGGACTATGATCCTGTTTTTTTTTCTATAGTCAGAATTATAGTTCTGTCTATAGTTAGGATTATAGTTTTATCTATAGTCTAGACTTTAGCTCTGTCTATAGTTTGGACTATAGTCCTGTCTATTATCTATCGTCCATCATTTACTGCTGCTTATCTTTTGATTTTACATTAATGTTTTCCCAGGAACTATGCGGTACGGATGAATGTGGTGATAATCTAGGACCACGTCCAGCTATAGATACTACAACTGGTTTTTGTTTGTGTACACAATCACAAGGTAAACCTGTATATACGGAATGCTTACAAGGTATTTATGATGACAGCAAAAAAACCTGCATAAAGACAGCAAAGGTATGTTACAAAAAGGGGAAAAAATATATAATAATATTCCAAACAGAAAATAGATCATTAAAACAATTCCCCTTTCTATTCGCATCAGGACGTCTGTGATATTAGGCAGTGTGCCGGGGCAACAATGGAACAACCTATTACATTGCCTTCTAATCAGAGTAATGCAGAGTTTTGCTATTGTTCAAGTCCCACGGATGCTATGTTATTAAACTGTCCCAATTATAAATACTACAATCATGCCAAGGGTATGTGTGTAAGTCAACTGAGCGATGATTGCAAAAATGGACAAACTCAACAAGTTGAACCAACCTGCAACGAATACAAAATATGTCTTGACGGCAAATGGCAACATAAAACTTGTCCCGCTGGAGAATACTTTGATGATGTTCGAGGATATTGTTGCTTAGATACCGAGGGTGTTTGTGAAAAGAAATCCGATTGTACTTGCTTGGGTGCCTATTATGAGAATGAACATTTGCCACATCCCATCAATAAGCATATGTATTATGTTTGTAAGGATGGTATGTTGCATGAACACAAATGTCCTGCGCATCGCATTTTCAGCGTCACTCAGAAACAGTGCGTTAGAGGCAAACATCCTGACTTAACTTCTATGGGTTTACCGCAAAAACGTTCGCTTGACTTTGACAATGAACATGAAGTAAGAACTTTTAAGAAAATTTCAAATTTTTTCACCAAATTTCTTTAATTTAAGCTGAGAAAAAAAAGAGTATACGAATTTTTGTTTTTCTTTTTTCTTGTTTCTCCTCCCTTTAACGATTTAAATTTCAATTTTTATTTTCTAATCTCCGCTTGTATTTAAATCGTTTATATCTTAAATTTAATTTAACTTTAAAATATGCATTTAACGAAAACAAAAACAAACAAACAAAAAAAAAAGAAAAACAAAAAAATTATAATATAGCAATAATAATAAAAACAAAATTTTGAAAAAAAAATTATAAAATTTTTTCTATTTAATTTGGCATTTTTATTTTATAACGCATATTCTGGGGTATAAAAACACAGACGTTGTAAAGAACTTAAGAATTTTTTTTTTTTTATTTTAAATTTAAATTTATTAAAAACTAAAAATTTTTGTTCAAAATTTTGTTTTTATAAAAGAAAACAAAAAGAAAATAATAGTTCCATTTCTTATTAACACTGTGTTTAAAAAAGATCTTTAGTATTGAGAGGCCCCATCATCTCCTACATTTTCAATCAAAATGAATGAAAAATGTTATCTTCGAAATGTTTAGTTCGATTAGTCTGCTAATACCATTCGCAAATCGTTCAGTGAATCTCTATCTTCTTTAATCTGATCATACTATGATCTGTTGCCGATCGTTCAATACATCTATAGATGATCAAATCGAAGTATGATCAAAATATGGTAGATATGGATCTATTCATCTGTGGACATAACATGATGTTATGCATATGAATCCACTTATTTAGGGCAGAAACGTAGGAAGTGTGATCAACATATAGACGATCAATGAATGAAAGTTTATCATACTATGATCTGTTGCCGATCGTTCAATACATCTATAGATTATCAAATCGAAGTATGATCAAGTTATGGTAGATATGGATCTATTCATCTGTGGACATGACATGATGTTATGCATATGAATCCACTTATTTAGGGCAGAAACGTAGGAAGTGTGATCAACATATAGACGATCAATGAATGAAAGTATAATCAGATTATAGATGTTATGAATCGACTGATAGTAACAAAATATGATCAAGTTCCGTGGCCGAATTGACAAATGATCAATAATGATCAGAACGTATGTATATCTACTGATCTTTTACAATGTTCGAAATATAATACATACGTTCTGATCATTATAGATCATACTTCGATGTATGCATCGATCACTGAATCCATACCTTCCATATTCTGATAATACTTTAACTATAACTCGATTTAATCGATCGATTGGTGGACTAATATTTCTTCTATCGCAATCATATTTATGTTAATAGATTACTATGGTATATATATATTGAATGTGATCGGATTATGTTGAGATTCGGGCATTATCATCTTTAGTTCGCCCATTGATCAATGAATTCTTATATTCTTGTTCACTCTTCGTGTTGACCATCGATTGGTAGATTTATATCTTCTTTATTATAATAATATTTTCACTTATCGTTCAATAGACCTGCTGCATCTTGTCTATTCTGATCATATTTCGATCTATCTAACAATCAGTAAATTCAAAACATAAATATTTTAATCATACTTTACTGAGATTCGGGCATCTATATATATTTTGATCATCTTCAGTTCACCAATTGATCAATGAATTCTTATTTTCTATAATTTGACTATACTTTCGATCATCTTTATTCTGAGCATAGTTCGATCCGTCTAACGATAAATTTAAACATAACATTGGATTTATGTTAATACTTGATCACTCTTAGTGTTGACCATCGATTGGTAGTTTTGTATCTTCTTTATTTTGATATAATATTTCTGCAGACCTGCTTCATCTTGTCTACATACATATTTCGATCCATCTATCAATCAGTGTATTCAAAACATCGATATTTTCATCATACTTTGATTAGACCTATATCTTTCATATTCTAATCACGATAACTGTAAACATAACTTTGGATTTCTGTTAATACTTGATCACTCTTCGTGTTGAGCATCGATTGATAGATTTATATCTTCTTGCATCTTACCTATTCTGAACATATTTCGATCCATCTAACAATCAGGGCTCACCGGTCAATAGATCTATATCTTTCATATTCTAATCTCACTTCGATTCGATCAGCTATTAGTGTATCCATAACTTCAATAGAACAATAGAACTGTCTATGTCTTTTAATCACACTTTCAAATTGTTTAACGATCGATTTATGCATTCCTGATCGCACTCGATCTTACTTCGATTTGACCTAATACAATGTGATCATCGTTCCACAAATTCATCAGTGGTTTCATGTCTTCTATATTAACTCTATTATATGCGTTATGCATAGCTTAATGGCGTTTCATTTTATAGTTTCAATTAATTTTAATTCAATTCGGAAGCTCTCCTTTTACTATAATCTTATTTAATTTCAAAATTCTTATCATAAATTTTGTTCCTCTTCCTAAAATCCATTCTAGTTCGGCTGTTTGGAAAACGACAAACGTTCGGTGCCCTCCAATTGTTCACAATATGAAATCTGCCAGCAACAGATTTGGCAGCGTAAAACCTGCAGCAATTATCGCTATTATAATCCCGAACAAAAGAAATGTCTAGAGCCACGCGATGATTTTGTCTGTACATATGCCAAAGTAACTTCGCTACCCTCCTGCGATGCCAGCCGTGAACTGCAACTATATCAAGCCAAAACTTGTCACCAGTACTATCGCTGTCAAGAGGGCAAATGGCGTTTGAAAAACTGTGGACGTCAGCAGTATTTCAATAATAAAAAGGCCACCTGTTTGCCGTTGCCCGATGAACCGGGATTTCAGTGTTCGAATCAAACTTTAGGAAGGGAGGAAAATGTTATCACTTCATGTCAACATTTGACTCAACGTTATTATGCCAAAAATTGTGCCATGTTTTTGCTGTGTCTGGACAATGATTGGTGGTATCAATATTGTCCCGAGGGCATGTTTTACAATCGTACTTTAAACTATTGTGTGCCGGATGTTAAGCAACAGTGTAAAGATGTGATTAAAGCTAATGTTTTACCTATAGCCGAGGAGTATACCAGGGATAAGTGTCAACAGGACGGTTTGCTTAGACCCTCGGCTATGGCCTGTAATCGTTATTTTGTGTGTGTTAATGGCAAGTGGCAAATGCAACATTGCGGTCAGCGAGAATATTATGATGCCAGCAATGCCAAATGTTCCACGGATAACGAAGGTGTTTGCAAGAATTTACATAAAGATTGTTTAGCTAGCGAAAAGAGATCTGTGCCGCGTAATTGTTCGGCTTACGAACAGTGTTCCTCCGAAGGCAAATGGCTGAAATTTAATTGTCCTACAGATGAAATATACGATGAACTTACACAGCGTTGTATTAAAAATCAAGGAATCTGTTCTAAACATGGTTTTAAAAGAGCCTGTAGGTTAGAGGAAACTATGCCCTTTAAGGGAAATTGTTCCAGATTTTATTACTGTTCGGAAGATAGCTGGTATCTGGGCAATTGTGCTAAGGGTTTTATGTTTAGCCAGGAAAAACGCCTTTGTGTGGCCCATACATTGGAGGATCAGTGTCAACCTTTGGAGGTAGCTAGTTTTGGAAATTCACAATCAGAAAGTGGTTTGTGTTTTGATAAACCAGACGGTACCTCTGTGGCTCATTCTCAGGACTGTACACGTTATTATATTTGTATACAACAGACCACATCCCATGAAATGCAATGCTCTAAGGGAAGCTACTTTGAACCCACGTTAGGTTATTGTCGGCCCAATGATGGTTCATGTCGTCTGCCTTTGACCGGTGTATGTGCTAATGCCACAGATGAATCCTTGGTAGCTAATCCTACAGATTGTCAGTCTTATTATAAATGTTCCTCTATAAATGGCACCGAATTGCTGTTTTGTCCCGACGGTCAATATTTTCACAATCAAACGCACGAATGCCGCCTAGATCAGGGTGAGTGTCGAAAGGTTATAAAGCCCGTGAAAAAATGCTCAGGCTTTGCCCATGGCACTCGTTTGGCCCATGAAAAATATTGTAATATCTACTATGCCTGTGTCAAGGGTTTAGCCATACCCGTAGAGTGTCCCGATAATTATCAATTTAATGCACTGCTCGGCAAATGTATGCCCGATTTGGAACATACCTGTCAAGATGGCCAATTAGTAGAGGGTAATATCACCTATTCATGTGCTAATCAAACAGATGGTTCTTATTTGGCCGATCTTAAGGATTGTACTCGTTACTATATCTGTTCTCAGGGTGAAGCTTTACCTAAGAAATGTGGCAACGCCAGTTATTTCAATAGTGAACTTTTGCTATGTGTGCCCGATGATGGTTCTTGTCCTTTTGTTACGGATGACAATGGCCAGCAGAATCCCGTAGCTCCGGATCCTCTAATGTGTGAGGGCAAACATGGTTATCTACTGGCAGATCCTTTCAATTGCAACAATTTCTATGCCTGTGTACACAATAAGCTGAAACATGAAAGATGCTATGATCAGCAATTCTTCAATACCTCGATTCTACAGTGTCAGCCTAAACTCTCAACTGAAACCTCTACAAATAGTAACACTACCTCGGTGGATATAAATCTAATAACTAGCAAAACACAAAACCCTCAATGTCTAGACGAAACCACGTCTATTCATAAATTATGCTCGGAATTGGGACAAGGTACTGCCTTGGCAGAACAGGGCGATTGCCGGCGTTATATAACCTGTCAAGAACCAGAAGAGGAACCAGTTTCGCAACGTTGCCGTAATGGCGAAAGTTTTGACTCTCTATTAGGTTTCTGCCGACAAAATGATGGCACTTGTTTGCTAGAGAATGGCCAACGGGTGGGAGAATGCAGTGGTAAACATGGTCAATTGGCCCGGGATCCAAAAAATTGTCGTAATTATTTTGTCTGCATAAATGGTCAAAAAATAGCCCAAACTTGTCAGGCAGATGAATACTTTGATAAATCCTTAAACATGTGCATGCAGGACACCCAAAAAGTATGCAATCCAACTCAAACTCCCGAGGAGCCTCAAAAACAGGTTGGTTAATTCAAACATTAAAATCTTTTGGTCTATAGTCTAGTCTATAGTCTAGTCTATAGTCTAGTCTATAGTCTAGTCTATAGTCTAGTCTATAGTCTTGTCTATAGTCTAGTCTATAGTCTAGTCTATAGTCTAGTCTATAGTCTAGTCTATAGTCTAGTCTATAGTCTAGTCTATAGTCTAGTCTATAGTTTAGTCTATAGTCTAGTTTATAGTCTAGTCTATAGTTTAGTCTATAGTCTAGTCTATAGTCTAGTCTATAGTCTAGTCTATAGTCTAGTCTATAGTCTAGTCTATAGTATATAGTCTAGTCTAGCCCAATCTATAACATTTTCATCTCAAACCCTCTCCTATGTAGTCCTGTACAGGTTTAAGTGAATCGGTTCTTTATCCATATGTCCAAGACAACTGCCGTTCCTATTTCCAATGTATCCAAGGAGTAGCCAAAATACATAAATGTGCTGATGATCTATACTTCGATCCTTTAAGCATTAAATGTGTTAAAAATAAAACCGAATGTATTATGCCCACAAACAATTTGAAAAGATCTCCAACGGTGACACAAACCTTTAGCAAGGTAATAAACCCATAAAAAAATTTAAATAAATTATATAATTTTCACATTCTATTTCATTACAGTTATGCTCTAACAAAAAATTGGAATATCCCTATGCCAATGTGGACAATGAATGTCGTTCTTTTTATATTTGTCATAATAATGGCGATATTAGTCAAGAATTGTGTCCCTTAGGCATGATATTTAATAAGGAATTGCTTACTTGCACTGTTGAAAATAATACCAAATGCAAATGAAACGTTTAGTAAGATGGAAGAAGTCGGAAAGGAAGAAATATGTATTCAAATTTAAAGTAAAAAAAAAACAGAAAACTAGTAAATAAAAGGTGCAGGGAATTCAATTAAAAAAAAAGCATTCAGTGCTTTAATTTATCATCTTTTTTAGGCGCACATCCAGTGGGGGAAATTTCTAGTCTATAGTCTAGTCTATATTTTAGTCTATAGTCTAGTGATCCCCCTTGTTTAGCCAGAAAATGGACTTTTAGGTTTTCACTCAAAAAAATGGAATTTTACTCAGAAATAAAAGTGATCACAGATTTTCATCCTTTAAGCCCTAGGGCCCTTAGTTTAGCCAGAAAATGGATTTTTAGGTTTTCACTCAAAAAATGAAATTTTACTTAGAAATATAAGTGATCACAGATTTTCATCCTTTTAGCCCTAGCGCCCTTAGTTAAGCCAGAAAATGGACTTTTAGGTTTTCACTCAATAAATGGAATTTTACTCAGAAAAAAAGTGATCACAGATTTTCATCCTTTAAGCCCTAGCGCCCTTAGTTAAGCTAGAAAATGGACTTTTAGGTTTTCACTCAAAAAAATGGAATTTTACTCAGAAATAAAATGATCACAGATTTTCATCCTTTAAGCCCTAGCGTCTTTAGTTTAGCCAGAAAATGGACTTTTAGGTTTTGACTCGAAGAATGGAATTTTACTTAAAAATAAAAGTGATCACAGATTTTCATTCTTTAAGCCCTAGCGCCCTTAGTTTAGCTAGAAAATGGACTTTTAGGTTTTCACTCAAAAAATGGAATTTTACCTAGAAATAAGAGTGATCACAGATTTTCATCCTTTAAGCCCTAGCGTCTTTAGATTAGCCAGAAAATGGACTTTTAGGTTTTCACTCAAAAAATGGAATTTTACTTAAAAATATAAGTGATCACAGATTTTCATCCTTTAAGCCCTAGCGCCCTTAGTTTAGACAGAAAATGGACTTTTAGATTTTCACTCAAAAATGGAATTTTTCCCAGAAATAAAAGTGATCACAGATTTTCATCCTTTAAGCCCTAGGGCCCTTAGTTTAGTCAGAAAATGGATATTTAGGTTTTCACTCAAAAAATGAAATTTTACTTAGAAATATAAGTGATCACAGATTTTCATCCTTTTAGCCCTAGCGCCCTTAGTTAGGCAGAAAATGGACTTTTAGATTTTCACTCAAAAAATGGACTTTTACTCAGAAATAAAAGTGATCACAGATTTTCATCCTTTAAACCCTAGCGTCTTTAGTTTCGGCAGAAAATGGACTTTTTAGATATTCACTCAAAAAAATGGAATTTTATTCAGAAATAAAAGTGATCACAGATTTTCATCCTTTTAGCCCTAGCGCCCTTAGTTTAGCCAGAAAATGGACTTTTAGATTTTCACTCAAAAAATGGAATTTTTCTCAGAAGTAAAAGTGATCACAGATTTTCATCCTTTAAGCCCTAGCGCCCTTAGTTTAGCCAGAAAATGGACTTTTAGATTTTCACTCATAAAATGGAATTTTACTCAGAAATATAAGTGATCACAGATTTTCATCCTTTAAGCCCTAGCGTCTTTAGTTTAGCCAGAAAATGGACTTTAAGGTTTTCACTCGAAAAATGGAATTTTACTCAGAAATAAAAGTGATCACAGATTTTCATCCTTTAGGATCTAGAGCCTTAAGTTTCGCCAGAAAATGGACTTTTAGGTTTTCACTCAAAAAATGGAATTTTGTTCAGAAATAAAAGTGATCACAGATTTTCATCCTTTAAACCCTAGTGTCTTCAGTTTAGCCAGAACATGGACTTTTAGGTTTTCACTCGAAAAATGGAATTTTACTCAGAAATAAAAGTGATCACAGATTTTCATCCTCTAATGGACTTTTAGATTTTCACTCAAAAAATGAAATTTTATTCCGAAATAAAAATGATCACAGATTTTCATCCTTTAAGCCCTAGAGCCCTTAGTTTCGCCAGAAAATGTACTTTTAGGTTTTCACTCAAAAAATGGAATTTTACTCATTTCTGGCTAAACTAAAGCCATTTTCTGGCTTTAGTTTAGCCAGAAAATGTACTTTTGGGTTTTCACTCAAAAAATGGAATTTTACTTAGAAATATAAGTGATCACAGATTTTCATCCTTTAAGCCCTAGCGCCTTTAGTTTCGCCAGAAAATGGACTTTTAGGTTTTCACTCAAAAAAAAATGGAGTTTAACTTGGAAATTTAGGTGATCACAGCTTTTCATCCTTTAAGCCCTAGCGCCTTTAGTTTAGCCAGAAAATGTTCTTTTAAAGTTCTTTAGATTGTTTTTTGACATTTATTTGTTTTATAAATGTTCTCCTTCCACTCTAATATTTATTTAGTTTGTTATTAATTTATTTTTATTTTACTGTCGTCACTTACATAAAAATATCTTCTACATAAATCACTTCATGTGTCAATTTCGTTTAAGTTTTCCATTAAACTGACCTTTCTTTCAGCCTTTTGCTTTGGACGTCAGGAAACTACATACTTGCGTTATAGTATTTTGGTCTTTTTTTAAATCTATTTTTAGGCTGAAAAAGTTCTTGAATTTTACTTTCGACACATGTTATGATAAGAGTAGAAAAATGTTGTAGAAAAAATTGGGGGAAAGAGGTCTTTTTTAGGAAAAAACGCAAAACATAAATGTCGATTAAATAAATATTTTTTTTTTTTGTGAGATATTTTACTTTGGTTTAAAATAGATTAATTTCATTTATGTCTGTAAAAAAACAACTTTTTAAAATCCCTAATCACTATCCTAAGCACGTGCCTTAAATCATTTGCATAATGACCTAAGTAGTTACTTAAAACTAAATTAATTAAATTTTTCATTTACATTGCATTTCTTCTAATTAGGATTTTAACAATTGTTTGTCTCAAATATCTAAAATATAATTTATAAACGTCTGCTTCAACTGAAGTCAATAAAATAAATTGATTTTATTAACTGTCTGTAAGTAAGTTCAATATCGAATATATGAAAGTATTTATGTATAATTGCTATTCCATCAAAGACCTATTTTTATAATAACCAACATTGATTATATTTGTGTTTTTGTCCATTTTGTAGGCCATTTGCCGACGTCATAAAAGTGCTAGGCCAAGTGTTAGGCAGTGTATAGAAACACAAAGTAATTGTTCTATAGTGTAATAGACTTTCGAGAAAGCGTGAAGGTCTCAGGCTTAACGGCCAAGAAGAATACTTTGATTGACTATGAATATTGTATACTATAGACTAGACTATGGCCTAGACTTTAGACTGCAGTATAAGCTTAATTATAGACTAGCCTATGAACTAGGCTATAGACTAGACTGCCGGCTTGATTATAGGCTAGACTATTGACTAGACTATAGACTAGACTATAGACTATAGACTAGACTATAGACTATAGACTAGACTATAAACTATAGACTAGACTATAGACTAGACTATAGACTAGACTATAGACTAGACTATAGACTATAGACTAGACTATAGACTATAGACTAGACTATAGACTAGACTATAGACTAGACTATAGACTAGACTATAGACTAGACTATAGACTAGACTATAGACTAGACTATAGACTAGACTATAGACTAGACTATAGACTATAGACTGTTGACTAGACTTTTTGGTCTATACCAAGGGCTTGACTATAAAATAGTTTATAACTAGAAACGTTTTCATATTTTAAGCAAAAAGCAATCACTTCGCTATAGAGAGTAATAACTTGTAAAAGAATAGTTTTTTTTTGTATTTTATAAATAATAATTCTCTGTTATTTATGATACGAGGTTCGTTTATAAATATTTGGGAAATTTTACATTAAATGGAACTAGTTCTTGTTATTAGACAAGCTCAGCACAGGCTTTTTTTGCATCAAACTTTTTTTCTCTTGTGCTTTGACTATTTTAGTGGTAAAATAATCGTATGTATGCGGATAAAGTTTATATTATTAACCAATACATTTATGTACTTATGTATATACATAGATATATCTAAATTTGTATATGTACATATGTATTTGTATATGTATTCAATTGACCATAGTTATTAGACAGGAAGTGCAAGTTTAATGCGTGTCAATACAAGACTTGTTGTATTGTGTTGTATTCGTTGGCATTTGAAAAAAATGGAAATGGAAAATATTTCAAACAACAATAAATAATAATAATCCAACAGAAAGGAAAAATATAAAATTTATAACAAAATAGACAACATTCGTTAGTATGTGGTTAAAGAAAACGGCTGTGAAATACGGATTAATAAAATAAAAACAAATATTCGAAAAAAAAAATAATAGAAAAAAATCTAGAAAAAAGTGAGAAATAGTATATATTATGTTAACAAGGATAATTGTATAGAAATATAAAATTGTTATAACAAAAAGCGGAAAATTTTATATAAAAAAATGCCTAAAATTAGGCAATGTTTTTTGAAAAATAATATTCACTAAAATGTATGCTACGAAAACTAAACTCAAGGATTATAAATTTTTTAAATAAAAAAAGTGTAAATTATCAAGTTTTTAATATAAAATTACATTTAAAGAAATTCTACATTTTTCGATTTGAAAACAATATTAAGTTTTTATAAATAAATTTTTAAAAAATTAAAAAAAGTGTTATAAAAAATGTTATAGTCCCTTTTTGAAAACAATTCATTTTTAAACAAAAAAATTATAAAAAAAAAACTATTTTTATATGGAAAAATGCTGTGTTTAGTTATTCTACATAGTTATCGATCGTATTCCTTGAAATTATCTAGCGATGTGTTAATATATAGAGAGTTACTGATCGATAATTATGATAAATAAAAAAAATCATTAAATTTCTTTGAAAATATAAAGATTTTAATCGATTTTCATAAAAATTAAAAAGTTATCGATCATTTTCTTTGAAAATATCATTCGATTTCTAAATCTTTAGAGTTACTGATCGATCATTATGATAATAAACATAAATCTTTTGATTTCTTTAAATATATAAAGACTTTTTTTTTATCGATTTCTATAAAAAATAAAAAGTTATCGATCTATTTTTTTAGAGTTAAAAAGTTAGCGATCCTTTTTCTTGCAAATATCAATCGATTTCAAAATAAATGAGAGCAAATGTTCAATCATTATGGTAATAAACATAATACATTTGATTTCTTTTAATATATAAAAGTATTTTTTTATCGATTTCTATTTATCGATCTATTTTTTATAGTTTAAAAGTTGTCGATCCTTTTACTTAAAAATATCTATCGATTATTAATCGATTTTAAAATAAATAGAGAGCAATTGTTCGATCATTATGGTAATAAACATAATTCATTTGATTTCTTTTAATATATTAACATTTTTATCGATTTCTAAAAAAATAAAAAGTTATCGATCTAGTTTTTAGAGTTAAAAAGTTATTGATCCTTTTACTTGAAAATATCTATCGATTATTAATCGATTTCAAAATAAATAGAGAGCAATTGTTCGATCATTATCATTGATTGACTCTAATTGAAAATTAAATGTTATCGATCTACTTTTTTAGAGTTAGAAAGTTATCGATTGTTTTTCTTTAAGTTATCTATCGATTAACAATCGATTTGTAAATAAAATCAGAATTACTGATCGATCTTTATAGTAATAGAACATTATTCATTAAATTTCTTTAAATTAAAAGTTATCGATCGTTTTTCTGTAAATTATCTATGAGATTTATTCTCAAAAATAACAACTTATCGATAAATGTTAATTCAAACAGAAAATTTCCAATCGATTTTTATCTATAAATAGAGTTATTGGTTGATCTCTATATGAAATGAAAGATTTTCATTGCAAATATAGAAAGATTTCAATCGATTTCTATATAAATAAAAAAAGTTATCGATCACATTTGATATAAGCGAAAAGTTATCGAACAATTTCTATATTAGTTGAGTTATTGATAGATTTCTCTAGAAGGTTATTTAACGATTTTAATTGTAAACATTTTTAAGCGATTTCTATAAAAATGATAAGTTATCGATCGATTACTTTAGAAACATAGAAAGCTATTGATCGATTCCGATTTGTGAAAAAAATTAAAATTTATCGAATAATTTCTTGAAAAGTAAAGAGCTATCGATCGTTTTCTATAAAATGTGGAAAGTTATCGATTGTTTTCTGTAAAAAATGATAAAAATGATTTACAAATTTCTTCAGATATAAAGAGTTATTGATCGATTTCTATAGGAATAGAATGTTATCGATTGAGTAATTAAGAAATTAGCGGGTTTGGAGAGATTGGAAAGTGTCTTTTCGATATTTTTCTATAATATATGTTAAGTTATCGATTGAAATACAGAATGTTTTTTAACTGATTTCTATAGAAAGGAAAATCTATTGATCAGTTTCATTAAATAGGGAGAGTTATTGATTAATTTCTATATAAGTGATCACCTTTTTTTTAAATAGAGAGTTATTAATCGATTCCTACAAAATAAGGAAAGTTATCAATCGATTTCTAATGGAATTGAGATTGGTTTTGAATAATATGGAAAGTTATCGATCGATTTGTGGGAAACTGTAAAGTTATTGATCAATAAATTTATTTAAATTGAGCGACATGAGTAGTTATCGATCGATTTATGGAAAAATTAAAAGTTATCGGTCAATTTCTTTGATTTCTGTAAAAATTTTAAGTTTTTGTTCAACTTCATAGAAAATAAAGAGTTATTGATCGATTCTCTATATAAATGAAAAGTTATCAATCGATTTCTTTAGAAACATTGAATGCTATTAAGCGATTTTTGTTGTAATAGAAAGTTATTGATCAATTTCTTTGATAATAGAAAGTTATTGATCGATTTCTATTGAAATAGAATGTTATCGATTAAGTTGCTAAAAAATTAGGAAACTTATCGTTAAAAATATAGAAAGTTTTCAAATAATTTCTGTAAAATTTAAAATAGTGAGCTTTAGAACGATTTTTATATAATATGGAAAGTTATCGATCGATTTCTATGAAATGCAAAAAGGTTTTAAGCGATTTCTGTAAAAATATTAAGTTATTGTTCTATTTCTTTACAAAAAGAGAGAATTTTTAATTGATTTCTAAAGAAATGCAAAGTTTAGAACGACTTCTAGAAAAATTAAAAGTTATTGATCAATGATTTGATTGAAATTGAGTGAAATAAAAAGTTATCGAACGATTTTTGGAACAATAAAAAGTTATTGATCAATTTTTTTTTTTGATTTCTTCAAAAATTTAAAGTTTTTGTTTAACTTTAAGGAAAACAGAGAGTTATTGATCGATTTCTATATAAATGAAAAGTTATCGATCGATTTCTTTAGAAACATTAAAAGTTATTTAGCGATCTCTGTTGGTATGGAAAGTTATTGATCAATTTCTTTGATAACAGAGAGTTATTGATCGATTTCAAAAGAAGTAGAAAGTTGTCCAACGATTTCTAAAACAAATTAAAAGTTGTTGATCACTTTCATGAAAAATAAAAAATTGTTGATCGATTTCCATAAAAATCAAAATGATCGATCACTTTCTTTAGAAATATAGAAAGCTTTTGATAGATTTTACTAAAAACTGAAAGTTATTGATAACTTCCTTTAAAAACAGAGAATTTTTACTCCATTTCCATCCTATGAAAAATCGAAAGTTTTGGAACTTTTTTTTTTGAAAATAATTAATCGAAAGCTATCAATAAATAGTTAGCTCGCCTTAAATTCTAAAATTATATACCAACATCTATGTCATTATATTTATACCTAATGCTCTTTCCTAAATTTCTCTTTAAAGTTCAAATAAAATTTATTTACAAAAAGCGTGTCAAGCTAGTTTTATATTTAATTTTAAACATATTTTCTTTAGTTACCAAAAAAAAAAACTATAATAGTTTTTAATATTATCCTGACTGGAGTGTATTTTGTTTGAGTGAAATATGAAAACAGCGTGAGAATTTTAACATCTGCTTTCTAACTAACTTCTTTAAATCAAAACGAACCTTAACAAAGTAATAGCGATGTATTAAAGTAAAGAAGAGTCTTAGTTGCTTTCAAAACTTAATTTAACTTTTTTCTAATATATGGAAAAATTAGCTTTTTATAACAGACCAATTAACTAATATGATTTTAAACATTTTTCTTATTTTTTTTCATTAGTTGTTGGGCACATCTAAAGGAGCGTCCACATCAAATACATATATGACATTTTTTACTAACACACAATTTATGAAAATCGATAATTAATGACCGAACATAGAGCGACCACAAGTAAAAAAAAAAAACACCAGCTCTCGACTTTTATAGTTTATTATCTCTCTATTATTATTATTAGTTATACTAAAGTTGTTGTTCACTAATATTTATTTGTTTATAGGCGAGGGACCTAGCATGGAAGCTAAATTTGTTGTATGTGTATGTACTATATATATGTAAACATATTTATTTATATTTTGTCCCAATATTTACTTTACATTCATGACAACTAACATTAATACATTCGCTTTGTATTAGTTTGTCAAATGTATATGTATTTGTTTTTAACTTCTGATGTTTTGATTTTCAAAGGTCAAAAACGTGGTACAATAAACTTGTTGCATTAATGTTGGTGTTTTATTTTTTACACCCACACACACATACATGAAAATCAACAAAATGCAACAAAAGTTTACAGTAATAGGCCAGAACTTTAGACTATAAAAATAGACTATAGACTAGACTATAGACAAAACTATAGTCTAGTCTAAGCCTAGTCTATAGTCTATAGTCTAGTCTATAGTCTAGTCTATAGTCTAGTCTATAGTCTAGTCTATAGTCTAGTCTATAGTCTAGTCTATAGTCTAGCCTATAGTCTAGT
>NC_060953.1:5900658-5902393 GCF_022045245.1 Lucilia cuprina | reverse complement strand
GACTATAGACTAGACTATAGACTAGACTATAGACTAGACTATAGACTAGTCTATAGACTAGACTATAGACTAGACTATAGACTAGACTATAGACTAGGCTATAGACTAAACTATAGACTAGACTATTCTATAGACTATAGACTAGACTATACTAGTTCATATAGTCATAACAGCATTTTAGTCTACAAGCCAGACTATAGACTATATTATAGTCCATACCATATATTAAAAATTATATAACTTTTTAAAATAAATTTCTTAATCTTTAATTAATTTGTTTTTTATTCGCTCTCTACTCACCCCACCATTAAATAAACGTCCCGCCACTATACCACTATCTTGACTTAATCTTCTCGCTGGCACTTTTGTACTTGAACTATCTCTAGCCATACGTTCACTTTTGGCTGGACTTGAGACAATCTCTCTTTTATCCATACGTTGTGTGGGTGCATTGCGCAAGGCTGGTACCGACAAAAATCCTTCGTTTGAGAAAAAAAAAAAAAAACAAATCAAAAAACAAAAATAACAAACATTATTAAATATTCCAAAAATATTATTACTACAACAATTTAACTTACTGGGAAATTGTAAACCTTCTCCCGAACGACGTAATTGTGACGCATTTGTTTGTCTCTCCTCTTCATCGTCATCATCGGGATCTTTAACAATTAAATCTTCACGTGAATTTGATTCAGTTATTGGGGCTGTGCTGGGTTCTTCAATACTATCGATGCGTAGTTGATAGGAATGTTTGTTGGGTTGTGTGTTTGAAGACGTTTCACGGTTGTCATTGTTGTTGTTACTGTTACTATTATTACTGCTGCCGCTGCTGCTAATGTTGTTGCTATTACTGTATGCACTGTTTGTTTCGCTCATATTTAAATTATTTGTTAAAAATTTCTTTTATTGCTTTCAGGTTATTTTCATATTAGGTTTATTTTTAATCACTGTTTAGACATGATAATGGTTGGAAAAACTATTCGTTGTCTATTTTGTTCAAGATTGCTTCTAAGAAAAGAATAGACGTAGATTAATATAAGTTTTTTAATCAAATTCTTTAGGAATATTTAAATCTACAATACAAGATTAAAACTTCTTTACTTCCTGTTCATCATTTTATTGGTTAACCAAGAAATAATTTGCTTTAACTTTTATTTGTTTTTGTTTTTAAACTAAAAGTTTATTTTATTTTTTAATATTAAACGTTTCTTAAGTGAAAAAAGGAAACGCAGCTGTTTTAGTTTCCATCATAAAACTTAAATGTGCTTTTTTATTTTATTTCAATTAAATTTCCCTCTGTTCTCCCCTGGTTTAAACAATTTTAATTTTTTAGTGGTGTCATTAAAATTTATTAAGGTCAGCTGTTATAATGATCAAGGACATGAGAAGCCGGTAATTTTCAATCTAACCTTTTAGGAAAACAAACTTGTTAAATGTATTTAAGAGTGATTTTCAAAAAATTTCCCTAATTGGCCTGAAATATAGTTCCGATTATAGAGTGATATCTAGTTTACAGGTTCGAATATAGTTAAGATAGAAGACTAGCATATTGTCCCTGCTACAGACTAAAAAATAGTCCAGACTAAGGACTATAGACTAGACTATAAACTAGACTATAGAATAGACAATAGACTGGACTATAGACTAGACTATAGACTAGACTATAGACTAGACTATAGACTAGACTAAAGACTAGACTATAGACTAGACTATAGACTAGACTATAGACTAGACT
>NC_060953.1:5886785-5900558 GCF_022045245.1 Lucilia cuprina | reverse complement strand
ATAGTCTAGTCTATAGTCTAGTCTATAGTCTAGTCTATAGTCTAGTCTATAGTCTAGTCTATAGTCTAGTCTATGGTCTAGTCTATGGTCTAGTCTATAGTCTAGTCTGTAGTCTAGTCTATAGTCTAGTCTATAGTCTAGTCTACAGCCTAGTCTATAGTCTAGTCTATAGTCTAATCTAATCAGTGACCCTCTATTTCTTCGCCAGGACTTAAATTTCTTAGACTCCACCCCGTTCACGCTACACAACCCACAAAAAACTTCAACCGATAACATTTACGCTCTACTCATCAACGAAACCGAATCGAAAAGCGCCGAAAAACATAAAAATAATAATACTCTCTATAATATACAATATATACCGCCCACACCCGCTCCCCTATGCGAGAGCGAAATGACCATGTTACCACCGTTCTATAACAATCAACATCGGCCACCGTCCATCAATTCTAATGCTACGTTTAATGAAAAATGGCGTAATAACAATTATTATAAATCCCATTCTATCTCTATACCACTGCCTACACATTTAGAAACTGATTCGGCGGAGCCAAGTCCCACACAGGCCTTTGGACCGAAAATAGAAAATTCCGATATACCCGGTACGGCCATGCTCAAGGAATTGGGCTTAAATTTGACGGCACCACCCACACCAGAACCAGAGGAATTTATAGCAGACAAGGAGGTATTGGGGGCTGTGGACTTAGAGAAGTCTATAAATAAGTCGGAGAAAAATATAATGGAGGATCAATTTGCCTATAAACAATTGATGCCTTATGAAAAATCTAGACAAAATTCGAAAAATTCTTCAATGGACTCGAGTCTTAATGGCAGTCATTACAATAGCCGCAAGCATAGCAAACGTAATTCGGCCAGCGATGATGAGGACCTGGCGAGACGTGTTAGTAAACAAGATCGTGAGGGTTTGGATTCAGAATCTCTAATGTTTAGAGATGGTCGAAGAAAAATCGATATGGTTTTAGCCTGGGAGGAAGAAGATTTGGGAGTAATGACCGAAATTGAATCTAGAAAGAAAGATTATCGTAAAAATTTCATGGAGAACTTAATAAAGGAGGGTCTAGAGGTAGAGCTGGAGGATAAAACTCAGTCCTTCAATGAATGCACTTATTTTTTAAAAATACATTTACCCTGGCGTTTAGAGACCCGTCTGGCAGAGGTGATGAATATTAAATTACCAGTGAAGCGGTTTATAACCATATCGGTTAAGTCCTCTTGGGTAAGTTGAAGAATGGATTTTTAGGAATAGAATTTAGATTTTAAATTATTATTTTTTTTTTTTCAACAAAGGATGAGGAAAATATCATGGTGCGTAATATACAATATTGGAAAGAAATATGGCAAAAATTGACGAAACGTATACAATTAGAAGAAAGTGTTTTAGAGGGAGAGACTACCTTCAAGGCTGCCACAGCCAATGGTAATCCAGAGGAACAGTAAGTTATTGGTTTTGTTTAGAAAACGTATTCTTTTAGATAAATAACGTTTTTTTCGGTGTTGTCTTTAGATTTATTGTCAAAGATCGTGCCACTTCATTTACCAGTGCCCAAAGATCTTTAATGGTCATGCAGGTTTTACTGCGCACCCCCTTCGATGACAGTGATCGCTGTGGCATTAGACGTTTACTAAACGATAACACTTATCTCGCTTGTTTCCCCTTGCATGAGGGACGCTATGATCGTCCTCACTCTAGTGGTGTTTCTCTCGATCGCCGTGTTTTATACTTAACCTGGGCCCATCCTTCTCAGTGGTATAAAAAGCAGCCCTTGTGTTTGGTGCGCAAATATTTTGGTGATAAAATTGCTTTATACTTCAGCTGGTTGGGTTTCTATACGGAAATGTTAGTATACCCAGCCGTAGTGGGTACCTTGTGTTTTATTTACGGTCTGGCCACTTTGGATTCAGAGGATAATACACCCAGCAAAGAGATTTGTGATCAAACAGGTGCCGGTAATATTACTCTATGTCCATTGTGTGATAAAGCCTGCAGTTATCAGGGTTTACACGATTCATGTCTCTTTTCGAAAATCACCTATTTATTTGACAATCCTTCGACGGTGTTTTTTGCCATATTCATGTCATTTTGGGGTGAGTTAAGAGTTTAAGGTGTGCTTTCCTTAGATTTAATTTACGTTAATTTTTCTTTAGCCACCACTTTTCTGGAGCTGTGGAAACGTAAGCAGTCGGTTATTGTTTGGGAATGGGATTTACATAATGTGGAATCGGATGAGGAAAATCGTCCGGAATTCGAGACAAATGCCACGAGTTTTCGCATGAATCCGGTAACCAGAGAAAAGGAACCGTATATGTCAACTTGGACACGAGCCATACGTTTTGTTATTACCGGGAGTGCAGTATTGTTTATGGTGAGTAATTTGGTTCAAAAATAGTCGGGTTTGGAACAACTATATTCAAGATGTTTAATACTGTTTCTCACAATGTTCAAGTTAATCAGAAGTTCAGTTCTAGTTCAGTTCTAGTTCAGTTCTAGTTCAGTTCTAGTTCAGTTCTAGTTCAGTTCTAGTTCAGTTCTAGTTCAGTTCTAGTTCAGTTCTAGTTCAGTTCTATTTTCGTTCTAGTTCAGTTCTATTTTCGTTCTAGTTCAGTTCTAGTTCTGTTCTAGTTCAGTTCAGTTCAAGTTCCGTTCTAGTTCAGTTCTAGTTCAGTTCTAGTTCAGTTCTAGTTCTAGTTCAGTTCTAGTTCAGTTCTAGTACAGTTCTAGTTTAGTTCTAGTTTAGTTCTAGTTCAGTTCTAGTTCAGTTCTAGTTCAGTTCTAGTTCAGTTCTAGTTCAGTTCTAGTTCAGTTCTAGTTCTGTTCTAGTTCTGTTCTAGTTCTGTTCTAGTTCAGTTCTAGTTCAGTTCTAGTTCAGTTCTAGTTCAGTTCTAGTTCAGTTTTAGTTCAGTTCTAGTTCTGTTCTAGTTCAGTTCTTGTTCAGTTCTAGTTCTGTTCTAGTTCAGTTCTAGTTCAGTTCTAGTTCAGTTCTAGTTCAGTTCTAGTTCAGTTCTAGATCACTTCTAGTCCAGTTCATCCCCTTTACCCAATTGTTTATAATTGTTCCATGAGACACCACCTTAGTAGAGTAACTATTCATACAAAGAAGGTTCTATTCTGATAACATTAACCTTCAAAATTTTAAAACCTCATAAATCCATTCAAATTCTTTGAACTATATTCATTTCATTCCACAGATATTCATAGTTTTGTCTGCTGTATTGGGTACCATTATCTATCGCATATCGGTTGTAACCATCATTTATGGAGGCGGAGGATTTTTTGTTAAAGAACATGCCAAATTGTTTACCACAGTGACGGCGGCCCTGATTAACTTGGTGGTTATTATGATATTAACCAAGGTAATGTAACACAAATCAAATAACTCCTATTAAAAGCTGCAATAATTATTTTTGAAAACAGATCTATCATCGTCTGGCCATACGTTTAACGAATCTAGAGAATCCTCGGACTCAAACGGAATATGAAGATTCATATACTTTTAAAATATTCTTCTTTGAATTTATGAATTTCTATTCATCCTTGATATATATAGCCTTTTTTAAGGGACGTTTCTTTGATTATCCGGGTGATGATCAGGCACGACGAAGTGAATTTTTTAGACTGAAAAATGATATTTGTGATCCGGCGGGTTGTCTCTCGGAATTATGTATTCAGTTGGCTATTATAATGGTGGGCAAACAATGTTGGAATAATTTTATGGAATATTTATTCCCAAAATTCTATAATTGGTGGCGACAACGTAAGCATAAACAGGCTACGAAAGATCGTTCGCATTTGCATATGGCCTGGGAACAGGATTATCATATGCAAGATCCGGGGCGTTTGGCTTTATTTGATGAGTATTTGGAAATGAGTAAGTTGGAGTAAAATAAGCTTTACTCTCTTAATATTATAATTTTAATGGTTACATTTCCAGTTTTGCAATATGGTTTTGTTACTTTATTTGTGGCCGCCTTTCCTTTGGCTCCTCTATTTGCCTTACTCAATAATGTGGCTGAAATCCGTTTGGATGCCTATAAAATGGTTACCCAATCCCGTAGACCCTTAGCCGAGCGTGTCGAAGATATTGGCGCCTGGTATGGTATATTACGTATTATTACCTATACCGCGGTCGTATCAAATGCTTTTGTCATAGCTTATACCAGTGACTTTATACCGCGCATGGTTTATAAGTTTGTTTATTCGGAATCGAATACTTTAGTGGGTTATATAGAACATTCATTATCGACATTTAATACCTCTGATTATAAAGAGGAATGGGGTGCCAAAACGGAAAAGGATCCAGATACTTGTTCGTATAGGGGTTATAGGTAAGGCTCAAGCTTTAGCATACTAGAATCCAAGTAATATCTTTAACTTTTAGGAATGGTCCTCAAGATTATGAACCTTATGGCTTGAGTCCTCATTACTGGCATGTGTTTGCCGCTCGTTTGGCTTTTGTAGTAGTATTTGAGGTAAGGAACAAGCTTAAGTCTTTTGAACAGGTTCCTAATCTATTTAATGTTCACTCTCTCTATCTCTTTCCCTTAGCATATTGTTTTCGTCATTACCGGTATTATGCAATTCATTATACCCGACATACCGGCCGAGGTCAAAACCCAAATGCAACGCGAACAACTTTTAGCCAAAGAGGCCAAATACCAACATGGCATGAAGCGTGCTCAAGGCGATAATCAGGATCTAATGAGCCTTTTCCGTGAAGCCAGCAGTCGTAATAGTATTACAACCGCCAGTTTACCTCTAAATGGTAGTGAAGGTGGCGGTAGCACAGCTGGCCAATTTGCCACAAGACGTAATTGGGCTCGTAGATTTTCACGTTTAAGTGATGGACTCGATGCTCACGTTGAGGTGACAGCACGTCCGAGACGTTCAATGGAATCGACAGTGTGGGAGGTTTCCTGACATGAAGAGGAAGCCGAATCGGAGGATGTTATATATGCCAAAAGTAAACATTAACACAGAAAGCATTAAGCTAAAAAAATTTTTTTTAAATTAAACTACATTCTACATGTGTAAAGTTTTTTTTTTGTTTTGTGTAAAACAGTACAAAAGAGGTTGTAAAATTTTATGTTTTAATCAATTTCATACATAATTTTATTAAAAACTAAAATAATTTTTTTAGTGTAAATAAAGTGTAAAATTTAAATTTTTTTCTTTAAATAAATAGTGAGTTTTTCATTTAAGTAAAAGAAAGTAAATAAGTATAAAAGATGAAAAAGAAGAGCAAAAGCTTAAATTAAGCTTAAAAGCTATAGTTATGCTTAAAAGCTTTAGTTATGCTTAAAAGCTTTAGTTATTCTTAAAAGCTTTAGTTATTCTTAAAAGATTAAGAAAACAGCTTTAGTTCACCTTAAAAGCTTTAGTTTATCTTAAAAGCTTTAGTTATTCCTAAAAGCTTAAGTTAAGCTTAAAAGCAGAAGAAAACAACTTTAGTTTAGCTTAATAGCTTTAGTTCAACTTAAAAGCTTTAGTTTATCTTAAAAGCTTTTGTTTATCTTAAGCTTAAAAGCTTTAGTTTATATTAAGCTTAAAAGCTTTTGTTATACTTAAAAGCTTTAGTTATGCTTAAAAGCTTTAGTTATGCTTAAAAGCTTTAGTTATTCTTAAAAGCTTAAGTTAAGCTTAAAAGCAGAAGAAAACAGCTTTAGTTCACCTTAAAAGCTTTAGTTCACCTTAAAAGCTTTAGTTTATCTTAAAAGCTTTTGTTTATCTTAAGCTTAAAAGCTTTAGTTTATATTAAGCTTAAAAGCTTTCGGTTAAGCTCAAAAGCATAAGTAAAGCTTTAAAGCATAGAAACTTTATTGAAGCTTAAAAACTTAAGTGAAGTTTAAGAGCTTTAGTTAAGCTTAAAATCTCAAGTTAAGCTGAAAAGCTTTAGAAAATTTTATATTAAGCTTTACATTTTTCGTAAAGCTACAGAGCTTTAGTAATCCTTGAAAATATTTAGTAAAGTCTTAAAGCATTAGTAAAGCCTAATAAAATAAAGTAATAAAGACTTGAAAACTTAAGTAAAGCTTAAAAGCATTAGTAAAACATTTAAGCTATTGTAAAGTTTTAGTACACATTAAGAATTTAGTACACATTAAGATAAATCTAAAAAAGAGTAAATCATAAAAGTTTAAGTAAAGCTGTAGAAACTGCAGTAAAGCAGATAAGCAGTAGTAAAGCTTAGAAACAGTGGTGAAGATAAAAAGTTGTAGTAAAGCTTAAAGTTTAGAAGCGGTTTTAAAGCTAAAAATCTGTAAAAAAAAAGCTTAGCAGCTGTTTTAAAAAAGCTGTAGAAAAGCTTAAAAACTGTTAAAGAAAAGGCGAGAAAAGCTTTCATAAGACATTTTTCAATAGAAAAATATATTCTTTAGAAATTTTTCTATAGACAAGTGTTTTCTTTAAAGATTTTTCTATAGACAAGTGTTTTCTTTAGACATTTGTCTTTTTGGACTTTTTTTTTCTATAGAAATGATGCATTCGTAGAGTTTAAAAGCTTTTGTAAAGCTTAAAGGTATAGAATATTTTGTGTTAAAGCTTAAGTGTGTATTATCTATGCTTAAAGTTCTCTGTAGAAAGTTTATAAACAACTTTATCTGAAGTAGTATATTCTTTAGTAAAATGTCTTCTTTAAATAGTTTTCTTTAACAAATTGTGTTCTTTTGATAGTTTCCTACAGAAAAGTGTCATTTGTTTACAGTTTTCCATAGAAAAGTTGTTTGTTTGATTTGTTTTTTTTTTAACCGCCCAAATAAAAATCCTAGTTTCCACTTAATTGTTGTCATGGTTTCTTGTCCCTAGTTATTTATTTCTTCTAACTTCATTGTCAATTAATTCGAATAAAATTCATCATTAAAATCATTTCCATAAACATGTCGAAAAAGTCGCCAGAAGATGCTTTTTACGATAATCTACTGCTGGGACTTAACTCCACCCTAAGTAAGACACAAAAACTAAACAAAAACTAACCTTTACGAGATGAATTAAGAGAATTCTTCTTTATATTTAAGCTAATGTTCCACGCATTTGTAATGTGACCATGGAAAAAAGATCACCCTGTGAAAAATCAAATGTCATGACTTGGGAACAGAGACATGGTGTTTATTTGCCCGAGGATATGAAGAAATTCTATTTATCTACCGATGGTTTTCTCCTACACTGGAGTTATCAATATGCTCGTGAGTTCTTTTTAAAGAAAAGAAAATGGTATTTGAAATTTAGAAAACTTCTTATACTTACAGCCAATGATATCAGACGTGTAGGCTATATACATTTTCCTCATTTGGTGCAAATTACTTTGTTGCGTGAAAATGTTGAGCCAATTTTTCAAAACAATAATGAAAACTCCTCAGCCACTTCTTCGAGTACATCATTATCTACTCTTCCCACAAGCAGTTCTACCATAAATACTCATTTATCAGCTCATCATCTTAATACTAATACAACATCAACATCATCTACTTCCCTGAATTCTCTTAAAGATCAATGGGGCAATCCTTTGCCTTTGATAGGTCCCAAAACTAAAATTTTCGAATTAAATACTGTCAATGAAATGGCCAAAGTGTGTTTGATTTATGATTCATCTTCATCAAATAATCCTAAAATTTATCTATTGGAATTGGACTCTTTCAAATGGATATTTTTAGCCGAAAACTTTAGTGAATACTTGCGCATGGCTATAGCACATTTGGGTTTACCCTATTGGGAGTTATGTTTTGCCTCATGTGGTCTGCCCTCTTGGACGGAGGTGTGTATTTTTTTTTTGCTAGAAATTTCAATTAATTCTATTCTATTTTTAGCAATTATTTCTATTGTTAGCTCCACATCTGTTAGAGAAAAATGAGCCACGTCGTGCTCGTTTAATAAATCCTGCTCCGGAACATCCTTATAATATAGTGGATCCTAATATATTTCGTGTTAAGGTCAAGACAAATGCGTCTAAAACAAGTTTGAATGCCAAACACAAATATGAGGGGAAGAAATAAAAATCACATCAGAATCAGTGTCTTCTATAAACAGTTTTCTCTTTAAAATCTTCTTTCAACTAATTTCTAGAGTTTCCTTTGGAAAGTGTTCTGTTCTCTATAGAAAAGTGTGTTCTTTACACTTTATTGTATAGAAAATAGTTTCCTTTAGACTTTATTCTATAAATAGCTGTCTTCTATTCTCTATAGAAAAGTGTGTTCTTTACACATAATTTTATACAATTGTATGTTTACTTTTGACTTTATTCTATAAATGGGTGTCTTCTCTAGAGAGTCTTCTATAGAAAAAGTGTATTTCTTATTAATTTTCCTATAAAAAAGTTTCTTTTTTAGTGAGTCTTCTATAGAAAAGTGTAATTTTTCTATAGATAGGTGTCTTATTTAGAATTTCTTTATGTAAATGAGTATTCATACATATTTTCTATAGAAACGTTTCCTTTGGACTTTATTCTATAAATATATTTCTTCTCTAGAGAGTCCTTTACAGAAAAAGTGTATTTTTATTAATTTCCTATAAATAAGTTTCTTCTTTAATGAGTCTTCTATAGAAAAGTGTAATTTTTCTGTAGGTAGGTGTCTTATTTAGAATTTCTTTATGAAAAAAGAGTATTTATACACATTTTCTATAGAAAAGTGTATTCTTTATATATTTTTCTATAGAGAGATGTTTTTTTTAGTCTTTTTTCTATAGAAAACTGTCTTCTTTATACATTTTCAATAGAAAAATTTATTCTTTATATAGAGAGGTTTCTCTTTAGACTTTTTTCTAAAGAAAGCTAAGTGTCTTCTATTGTCTATAGATAAATTTCTTCTTTAGACATTTTTCTATAGAAAAGTTTTTTTTTTAGACATTTTTCTATAGAAAAGTTTCTTTTTTAGACATTTTTCTATAGAAAAGTTTCTTATTTCGACATTTTTCTATAAAAAAGTTTATTTTTAGTAATTTTTCTATAGAAAAGTTTCGTCTTTAGGCATTTTCTACAGAAGTTTCTTTTTTAAACATTTTTCTATAGAAAAATTAGTTTTTTAAACATTTTTCTATAGAAAATTTTCTTATTTCGACATTTTTCTATAGAAAATTTCGTCTTTCGACATTTTTCTATAGAAAAATTTTCTCTTTCAACATTTTTCTATAGAAATGTTTAGTCTTTAGTAATTTTTCTTCAGAAATGTTCATTCTGTCTTTAATAGAATCTTTTCTATACAATCTTTATTTTTACCTAAAATTTTTATATAAAATTATTTTGTTTTTATAAAATTTAATAAATTATTTTTTATTAAAAATAATTCTTTATAAAAAAAAAAAATTACTTTTCAATTTTATCTAGTTGGAGAAAAAGTCATCGGCTGCATTCTCTAAATCAGCAAACATTTTATCTTTAATTTGTGGCTTAGGATCTTCTTTAATCTCGGTGGGTACAGCGCCAACTTGACCCAACATAAATTCCAACTCATCCAAAGTCAATTTTTCACCTCTCAACTCGAGGGGGCCAATAAACTGTTTCTTCATTTGACCCTCATGATAAACGAAAATAGTAGGCAGGTTCTTTTCAGGGAAATTTGGTATACAAGTAGTGGCTATAGAACGCAGGAATTTAGTTTGTGGAAAACGCACCGCCAACTGTTGCATATGATGGTGGATGAGTGCACACAATGGAACACCATTGGCATATAGATGTAGAACAACCCAAATTCCTTCGCCGGCTTTGGTTACCTCACTCACATAATCTTGACCGGAAATTTCACGTACTGTACCAAATTTGGACTTTTCGGCAAAAGCTCTCATTTCAGCTATACGTTGTTGGCGATAACGTTCCAAAACCTCCTCATCTTCAGAATCTTCCAATTCATCAAGTTCATCTAAATTCATATCTTCCATATTTTTAGAACGTCCCTCATGTAAATCGGTGCGCTTTTCAATTGCCTCATCAATCATGGCCTGTATTTGATCTTCGGTAATTTCAGCTTCTTTTTGTTTTTGAGGCAAAATGCCCTTGGAACGTAGAATATCATTCCATTCGGTATCTTCATTGGGATCCTTATTTATAAAAACAACAACAAATTATTATTTTTCATGTTCTTGTTATTTTTTTTCTTTTGTTTATTTTTACCCCCCACCCACAAAAACCATATATACCATATAAGGAAATAATCAAAACTCTGAGGCATGCAAACAATGTGCACAATACATTTTATATTTCTTTATACAGCCGTTTGTCTTTTAAGATAATTTTCTTTATTTTTCTTATATTTACCTGCATTTTTGTGTTTATTATTGTTTTATTTATTAAAAATTTATAAATTAACTTAAAATTTCTTTAATTATTTAATACTTTTATACTGAATATTGTTATTCTTTTGTGCCAAGCAATGACTAATGCACACTCAAATGTCGCTGAAAATTAATTACGGCGTTTAAATCGTCACATTATAACGCCGTTAGAAAGTTAACACTGGCATTTTTAATAAAGTGCTGCCAGTGATGCTCTAAAGGGAAGAAGAGATGCCATATTTAACTTTTAAGCCGTTAAATTTTAAATTAAAGTTTTCTTTTAATTAATTTTGATATTTTTGGAATTTAACTTTAAAACCAGAGAATTTAATCAAGTTGTTGCCACTATTTGGTAAAATATTATAGAAATTGAATAAAATATTATTAATACAAAAAATTTATGTCATGAAAATAATTTTTGAAGAAGAAACTCTTTTCAAAAGTATATAAATACTTTTTTGAAAACTTTTTTAAAAGAAGACTTCTTTTTCTATATAAAACAAACTGTTTAAGAAAGTTTTCCGTGGGAGACAATTTTAAAGGATTATTTTATATAGAAATGTTTCTAAACACTTTTCTATAGAAAATTATATAGAAATTGCATTTCAAAAGTTATTCTTCTATAGAAAAAGATATTTTTTTATAAAAAGCTTTCTAGAAAAAGGATTTTCTCTTGAAAAATTTCTAGAAATTAAATTTTTCTATAGAAAATTATTTATAAGATAGAAAATTATCAATAAAAAAGACTATTTTCTATAGAAAATTTTCTATAAGACAGAAAATTGTCTATAAAAAAGACGATTTTCTAGTGATAATTATATAGAAAAAGACTCTTTTCTTCTATAGAAAATTGTCTAGATATTTTTCTATAGAAAATTGTACCGAAAAGCTTTCTATAGAAAATTGTCCAGAAAAGCTTTCTAGAAAGAAAACTTTTCTTTCGAAAATTGTCTAGAAGTCACCTTTTTCAATAGAAAATTATCTAGAAGTCATCTTTTTTATAGAAAATTATCTAGAAGTCACATTTTCTATTGAAAATTGTCTATAAAATGAACTTTTACAAAAGTTTATAAAGTCTAGAAAAGACACTTCTATAGAAAATTATCTAGAAAAGACATTTCTATAGAAAATTACCTAGAAGAGACTCTTCTATAGAAAATTATGTAGAAAATACTCTTTAATAGAAAATTATCTAGAAAATACACTTTTCTAAAGAAAATTGTGTAGAAAATGCACTTTTCGCAAGAAAATTGTTTAGAAAATATACTTTTCGAAAGAAAATAGTTTAGACAATATACTTTTCTATAGAAAATTGTGTCTAAATAAGATTTTCTATAAAAAGTTTTGTAAAAAAAAGTTACTTTTCTTAGAAAAAATAAAAAATAAGTAAATTTTTAAAAATTTTTTTTTGAAAATTTAAAATATTTAAATAAAATTGCAATTTTTGTAAATTTTTACATAAATATGCTTTTAATTTGTTTTTATTATTAACGCTTTGCTGTTGTTTCTCTTTTTTTGTGTAAATTTTTTCATCTTCAATTCGTTTCAATGCATTTTTTTCTGCTTTTTTTAAATTTTACATGTTTTTTTTTTCCATAAAGTTTTACAAAAACAAATTGAAAATTAATTGTAGTAATAATAATAAAAATATATATGAGTTGGCAAAGAACAGAAAAAACAAAAAGAAAGAAATTAAAAACTTACAAACTAAAGTTTTAAAGGCTGATGATTTTTCTTTGCTTTTTTTCTTTAAATTAATTTCAACAAAATGAGAATTATTTTGTCTAATTTAAAATTGATTTTTAGATTTTAAAGTATATTTTTTTATGTATATTAATGTAGTAGTAAAGAAACTCTTAAAAAAGAGTTGTAAGAGAAAAAAAATTATTAAGAAAAATTAATGACAATAAACGGCTATTATTTTAAATAAAGTTTTTTTAATAATAAAGATAAAAATTATATTTTTTTCGTTTTTAGTTTTAGAATAATATGCATACAATGCTGTTTTGGGTTTTTATTAAAAAAAAAAGAAAAATTTTCAAAATTTCTTTTAAAAATTCTTAAAAAGTTTTGTTAAAAAACCAATTAAAGAATTTGGTAAAAGGAAAAGGCGAGAAAAAGTTTAAAAATTCCTTGTTTTACAATTTAAAGTTGAAGGATTTCTTTTCTTTTTTTATAATAATTATTAGTAGAAGTGTGAGTAAAGTAGTTAGTTTTTGTTTTCAGAGAAAAGGATAAAAATTAACAACTTAACTCGTCGCTGGAAATTTATTACAGGGTTGTATAATTGAAGTTTTACGCGCAGGCACTGTTTCAGGTGTGGGTATGGCTTCTCCGGTTGTTACTTTATTGGCAAAGACCTGCTTAACACCACCACCTTTTTGTTTGGCCATTTGATAATCACCAGAATCGAAATATTTTTGCTTTACAAAAAAAACAATCAAATTTAAATCCATTTCCATAAATCATTTTTTCTATTTCATTTCAAATAATTACCCCTTTTTGTAATCTCTTTTGCAAGAAAGCGGTATGACCACCAGGGCCCCTCAGTCCTACTGGATATTTTGATTTTAGTTTCTCTTCTTCAATTTTTTCCAATTCACGGGCATTGGACTTTTAGAAAAGAAGAAACAATTTTATTTCAGATATTTTTTTAATTTTTCAAAATTATCCATCCATTATTTTTTACCTGATCTTCGGGTGCTTCTTGTGGTGTGGTAGCTTGGCTACTAGTTTCTTCAGTGGAACTCATTTTAATAAACTGTTTTTTTTTTTTTATTAAGATCAAGTACAACACAAAACAAAAATGCTGTAAAATTTTTTAAATATATTTTTTTATTCATTTTTTTAACTTTTTGTTAAATATTTGTTTATGTTAAGCGTGTCTTGTTAGTTTTAAGCGACATGATTGGTGTTAATTTAAACAAAAACTGATGTTATACAACAAAAAATTGTTATTAGAAAAAAACTTGCATAAACTTAAAAATTAGTACAAATCAAAAGGTTAATGCAAACGTTTCATAAAAAAAGAAAATATTAAAATATTTACAAAATTGTTAGTCTTTTTCTCTATAGAAAACTGTTAATAATTAGAGGTTTTTATACAAAATTGTCAAAAAATTTATGTTTCTATAGAAAACTCTCTAAAGAAATCATTTTACATAGATTTTTATCCACCTAAATTATTAAATTTCTATAAAAAATGACTTTCTAAAAAGAACATTTTATATGGAACTAGAACTGAACAAGAACTAACATAGAACTGAACTATAACTGAACTATAACTGAACTAGAACTGAACTATAACTGAACTAGATCTAAACTGGAACGAAACTAGAACTGAACTAGAACTGAACTAAAACTGAACTAAAACTGAAGTAAAACTGAAGTAAAACTGAACTAAAACTGAACTAGAACTGAACTAGAACTGAACTAGAACTGAACTAGAACTGAACTAGAACTGAACTAGAACTGAACTAGAACTGAACTAGAACTGA
>NC_060953.1:5880989-5886685 GCF_022045245.1 Lucilia cuprina | reverse complement strand
AGTTCTGTTCTAGTTCTGTTCTAGTTCTGTTCTAGTTCTGTTCTAGTTCTGTTCTAGTTCTGTTCTAGTTCTGTTGTAGTTCTGTTCTAGTTCTGTTCTAGTTCTATTCTAGTTCTGTTCTAGTTCTATTCCAGTTCTGCTCTAGTTGTGTTCTAGATGTGTTCTAGTTGTGTTCTAGTTGTGTTCTAGTTCTGTTATAGTTCTGTTCAAGTTCTGTTCTAGTTCTGTTCTAGTTCTGTTCCAGCTCTGTTCTAGCTCTGTTCTAGGTCTTTTCTAGTAAGTTAATATGGAAGTTTCAGCATCAGAAAGATTTCTATAGAAAGTGACATTTAAATTCCTATAAAAAAATATCATTTTCACTTACCTTCCATGATGCTTGACAATATGGTGGAATATTGACCGTTCGGCATAAAGTAAAAACAAATTGTGGCAAAGGATCACTGGGAAATATGGTATAACTCATAACCATTTCCAATATAGATAGACATTGTATACCAATGACCTCATCCGAAACGGAGCAGCTTAAATTACAGGCATTACTGTAACAAAACACCAATTAAAATATAAAAAACTGCAAACGAAAGAAGTTAACACAACTTACGTGACTATACCAATAATTATTTCATTATCCAAATGAGCGGCATTAAATTTTATCAAATTGACCAGCATATTTAAATAGGGAACCAAAAGATTAGCTTGATGAATGGCACCCAGCCACTGTAACATAAAGCGTCCAATCTAAAACGAAATTATAAATAAAACATAATTTTCTTATGAAAAAAACGAGCAAAGTAAAAACCTTTTCCTCTAGATTTTTAATATCTTTGCCATTTTCCGTTAAAGTTTCCAGCAATTCCAATCTGTGCTTAAGATCCTCGGGTACCTCATGATTTTGTATGACCAAAAAGAATTGTTCACGCATATAAGTTAAAGTCTTGTATTGAGTGTGTATAAGTTTTTTGTAAAAAGTCAAGGCAGTCTGGCGACATTCAGATGATTTAGTGGGAACTAGTAAATCTTTGGTAACATCCCAAAGTTTTACAATGGTGTTCTAAAATAGAAATTTAACATGTTTTTAAAGAAAATAGTAAATATGTATGTATGTGATTTTTTTGTATACCTCATCCAGATTGCAGCACTGCAAATGTACCTCACTTAGATCTTTTAAAATCTTACATCTTTGAGCTACCGGTTGTTCGGGTCGTAGTTCCCATTCTATTTCTGGCCTAAGGCATCTATCATTGGTACCTATTTTGATTTGGAAATACAAATTTTATTTATTTTTTCTTTTACAAGATTTGTGCAGTACAAACCTGGTGGATTTTTGGCATTTTTAAGAAAAGATTTAAACTTGGATTTGGATAATTCTTTATCTTTGGAACTCATTATTGTTTGTGCTCACAAGTTTGGGTAGTTTAATTTTATAAATTATTTGTAATTGTTTATTTTTTTATTGACAAAGTTATGCGTGAACCAGCCCAAACAAAAATCACTTTGGAAAAACTTAATCGAACAGCTGTAACACATATGTTCTAGCAGCTGCCTTCCAAGCACAGAGTTGCAAGGGAAAATAGACTGGCGCTCACAAAAGCCCTAAATGTTAGTAGATATTTAAATTTCATCATTTATTTAAAGATGGCCGTTAATTTCTAGTTTTCAATAAATTTAGGTTTTTATTTACTTTTACTTACTTTTTTAATAACTTCATACTAAAATCCTATTTTTCATTATAATTTTACATTTTCCTTTTATTATTTTGCAGATTATATTAAAAAATTAAATTCAATTTATTTTTCAGCCCACATGTTTTTAAAAAGCCTACAGATAAATGATGGCAGATTTTAAAATTTCATAATTTATTTAAAATGACGGTTTTTGTTTTCTATTAATATAAAGATTTTAAGTTTTTATTTGTGTTTACTTACTCTTGTCATGAACATCACACTTAAATCTAATTTTTCACTTTAACTTTTATTATTACGCACTTTATATTTAAAATATTCCAACTTAATCTTTTCCTCAGGACACATGTTTTAAAAATGGACGAAATTCCTGTTAGAACATGAGGATTTGCTTGAAATTACAATAAATTGTATAACCATCTCTTTCACACTCGTAGTAAATATACACAAAGAAAAACTGTAAATAACAAAAGCGACAAACACTTATTGTAATTAAAACGGTCAGCGACAAACCACATGATGTGTAAATAAAACTTGAAATTGTTGTAAAAGATCATAAAGAAAATCCTTTTCTATAGAAAAATGTTTAAATAAAGAACTTTTGCATGAAACTTTTTTAAAGACACTTGTATTAGGGTTCTCTAAATCGACTTTCGAATAATCGAACAATCGACTTTTTGTCGAAAAGGCGAAGTTGACTATTTTGTTCCAAAAAAGTCGATGACTCGACTATCGTCTGTGAAAAAAAGTCAAAAAGTCGACTTTGTGAATAAAAGCCGAAAAAAGCCGAAAAGTCTGAAAGTCGAAAAGTCTGAAAGTCGAAAAGTTGAAACAAGTCGAATAAAGTCGAAAAAAGTCGGAAAAAACAGAAAAAGTCGAAAAGTCGAAAAAAGTCGAAAAGTCGGAAAAAGTCGAAAAAAGTAGGAAAAAATCGAAAAATCGAAAATTGTAGAAACAAGTCAAAAGTGGAAAAAAGTCAAAAACTCTAAAATAGTCGGAAAAAATCGTAAAAAGTCAAAAAATAGTCGGAAAAAAGTAGAAAGAAGTCGAAAATAGTCAAAAAGTCGAAAAATTCAAAAAAAGTCGGAAAAAGTGGAAAAAAGTCTAAAAATTCGAAAAGTCGACTATTTATAAAATACTTATAGTCGAAAAGCCTAAAAGTCGACTTTTATTTAAATGAAAAAAGTCGAAAAGTTGAAAAATCGACTTATTATAAAATGCAAAAAGTCGAAAAGTCGACTTTTAACTAATTGAAAAAAGTCGAAAAGTTGACTTTTCTTTTCAACTGTAGAAAGTCTATAAATTGACTTTCGAATTATCGAACAATCGACTTTTTGTCGAAAAAAGTCGAAAAGTCGAAGTCGACTATTTTGACCCAAAAAAGTCGATAACTCGACTATCGTCTATGAAAAGAGTCGAAAAGTCAACTTTGTAAATAAAAGTCGAAAAAAGTTGAAAAGTCGGAAAGAGTCGAAAAAAGTCAAAAAAAGTCGAAAAAAGTCGAAAAGTCGGAAAAAGTCGGAAAAATTCGAAAAAATCGAAAAAAGTCGAAAAAATTTGAAAAGTCGGAAAGAGTCGAAAAAAGTCAAAAAAAGTCGGCAAAAGTCGGCAAAAGTCGAAAAGTCAAAAATAGTCGAAAAGTCGAAAAAAATCGGAAAGTCGAAAAGTCGACTATTTATAAAATATTAAAAGTTGAAAAATCTACATTTAATTAAATGAAAAAAGTCGAAAAATCGACTTTTAACTAAATGCAAAAAGTCGAAAGGTCGACTTTTCATAAAATGCAAAAAGTCGAAAAGTCGACTTTTCATAAAATGCAAAAAGTCGAAAAGTTTACTTTTCGTTTCAACTATAGAACCCTAACCATAATTTGTATTCAGAAGAAAACTGTTAAATGAAGATACTGTTATTAAATAAAAAAGTTTCTCTATGCAGTTTCTCAAGAAGTCTCTTCTACAACCATCTATTTAAAGTTGACAATTTTGTATATAACTGTATAAAGAAAATATAACTGTATATAGAAAAAATATCAAAAATTAAAACTTTTCTATAGAAAACTAATAACAAGTAGAACTTTTCTATATAAAAAAACTCTGATTAACTACATATCAATATTTGCACTGAGTGTTATCGATGTGTTGCTATCGGTTTTGTAACATAACTAATAGTCCGTTACAAATTTCATATAGAACCATCTCTTTCTAACACGTAGACGATGATAAGCTAAAAAGAGATAAATCTTTGTACATTATATAAAAAAGCCAAACAAAACTTCGTTAAACGAAGTAAAAGCACAAAAAGAAAAGAAAAATTTGCAAACTGTAGGCCGAAGAAGAAAAATCTGAAATATTTATTAAAAGTCGGGAAAAAAACTAAAAGTTTTCGCTAGATATAATAAAATTAACGTGGAAAAATTTTAACAGTTTTATTTTGTAAATCGAAAATAAATAAAACGCGAGTGTTTAATAGTGAATATATAAAATAATTGGACTTATAGAAAATCAAAGAAATCAAGAATATTGTGAAGTCGTCTATTAACACATTACATATTTATTTTATTAATTTTCAAGGTACGTACTAAGTGTAATTATGTTTAAATTAAATAACAACTAGCTAATTTATTTAGACATTTTCATTTTATAAATGTATATATGTATATATGTGTTATTTTCATGATTTATTAACCTTTCCGGGCTAGTGGTTGCCCTTGTGACATTTTCATTTTATTTCTTTAGTTTTTAGCAAAAATTTTTGTAGAGTATTGCTATTTTTTTTTTGCTACGCCATTTTGATTGTTTTATTAAAAAGGCTCTTAAAAAAAGAGACATATTTTAATTGTTTCTTTTTAGCTTTATTAAGTATTTTATTGTTAATATATTTAAAGAAATGTGTGTGATTTGTATATTATTTCCTATTTAAAATTTATAATATTGCTGAAAAATCAATTTTTTTCTTTTGTTTAATTTTTCATTATTATTTGCGGATTTCATTTTGCTTTCTCATTCTTAAATCTGTTCTTTTAATGGCTTTTCTCTGGTTGTTCTCTTTTTTTTCTTATTGGTTTTGATTTGTTTACATTATTTGTTCATTATTTGCTGTAATTATAACTGTCAATAATATTGTTGTGTTTTGCCGCCGTTTAGAGTTGCCAGTTTTGGTTTTTTTATTTAAACGTTTTTTTTTTTATTTATAGTATTAATTATTGTATGGTGGAGAATTTTGTAAATAAATATAATTTTGAAGAGTAATGGTGTTAATTTTGATGTTGGTATTTGAAATGACGTATTTTGTAAGAAATCGTGTGTTTGTGTATCGAAAACAGGGTCGTTTGTCATAGAAAATTTGATTTTTTTATTGCCAGATATTGATTTTGTCATTTCGTTTAATAATAATAACGATAAATGTGTCATGTTTAAGGATTATATGTTGTTTTTTAATATATCAACAAAAAAGTGATTTTAATGCAAATAAATTTAGTTTAAGAGTTCTAGTTTAGTTTAAGTTTAGTTCATTTCTAGTTCAGTTCTAATTCAGTTCTAGTTCAGTTCTAGTTCAGTTCTAGTTCAGTTCTAGTTCAGTTCTAGTTCAGTTCTAGTTCAGTTCTAGTTCAGTTCTAGTTCAGTTCTAGTTCAGTTCTAGTTCAGTTCTAGTTCAGTTCTAGTTCAGTTCTAGTTCAGTTCTAGTTCAGTTCTAGTTCAGTTCTAGTTCAGTTCTAGTTCAGTTCTAGTTCAGTTCTAGTTCAGTTCTAGTTTAGTTCTAGTTTAGTTCTACTTCAGTTCTAGATCAGTTCTACTTCAGTTCTAGTTCAATTCTAGTTCAGTTCTAATTCAGTTCTAGTTCAGTTCTAGTTCAGTCCTAGTTCACTTCTAGTTCTAGTTCAGTTGTAGTACAGTTCTAGTTCTGTTCTACTTCAGTTCTAGTTCGGTTCTAGTTCAGTTCTAGTTCAGTTCAGTTCTAGTTCAGTTCTAGTTCAGTTCTAGTTCAGTTCTAGTTCAGTTCTAGTTCAGTTCTAGT
>NC_060953.1:5878663-5880889 GCF_022045245.1 Lucilia cuprina | reverse complement strand
GAACTAGAACTGAACTAGAACTGAACTAGAACTGAACTAGAACTGAACTAGAACTGAACTAGAACTGAACTAGAACTGAACTAGAACTGAACTAGATCTGAACTAAAAATGAACAAGAACTTTTTCACATTCAGTAATAAGACAGTTTTACATAAAAGTTTTCTGAGGAAAACATTTTTTTTATAAAATTTTCTTTGAGCGAAACCATGATTAAAGAAAAACCAACTATTTAAGCCGTATATGTAGTGTACATCAATTAAAAAAATATTTCTTTTAACCAAAATGTTGTTCTAAACCCTAAAGAAATGATAACAAATTCATGTGTTTTAAGAAATTATGCACTGATTAGTTGTTTTCAAATATGTTAATATAAACGTTTGTTAATACTAGATAAGAGTTAATTATAAGTTAAAAGTTTACAAAAAAATGAAATAAACAAAAATCAAAATTATTAACACCTAATAACAAGAAAAATCGGAACTAAACACCTTCACACATACACTTCCTTTACAAATCAATAATAAAGTTGCTGATAAAAAAAAGTGATAACATAATATTTTTTAAGAACTTTTATTTGTTATTTATTATGCAGTTGTAATCAGTTTTGTTAAGAGGTTTATAAATGGTGTGATAATAGTTAAACAGACACAGTTGAAGCTGAACAGTTAAGAGAAGAACATTAAAAGTTAAGTGTTAAGAAAGAAATTGATGAAGTCTTGGAGAAGAACATTTTAAAATCATAAAACTAAACGAACAACGAAAGTGTTTTGATTTAAAAACGAAAATTTTTACTTTAAAATTAAAAAAAAAACAACATGTTTTCCTTACAAAAAGTGTTTGTGCTATTGGTTGTTTTGGCTTTAACTTATGTAGTGAAAGGTGCTGATACTATTCAAGACCTTAACTTATGTAAATCGCAATACAATGGAGCCATATTACCGCGTTACAATAATTGTCAGAAATTCTATATCTGTATCAACCACAAGCCCTACGAATACAATTGTGATCCTTCATTCCACTTTGATCCCATAACACGCACCTGCAAAGTTGGTGCTAATTGTGAAAAAGATTTTAATCAACCAGCTTCATGTGTTGATGGTACAATTAGACCAATGCCAGACGATTGTTTTATCTTTGAGGCTTGTGTTAAGGGACAATTCCAGAAAATCAGCTGCCCTCCTAATTACTATTTTAATGCTCAGCAAGCCATCTGTATACCCTATAAAAATGATGCTGAATTTAAATGTAACTGCCTAATGCCTGAGCACACTGTCATGGAGAATATAAACAACTGTGAGACTTATTATGTTTGCCGTTCTAAAAATGCTATTTTACAAAATTGTCCTTTGGATCAATACTACAATTCGCAGCTTAATGCCTGTATTACCGATTTGGAAGGAGTCTGTATTATGAAACCCACTATGACACCCGAACTAGAGGAAGATTTGAATGTTAGCAATTTAGATAAAATGGCTGGAAATGAAGTACAAACAACTTGTGCTAAATTAGGTATGGAGGGTATAGATTTCCAAACTTTACCCAAAGAATGTAATACCTTCTATTTGTGTGTAAATGGCCAGTTGTATACACAACATTGTCCTGAAGACTTCTACTATGATAGTGAGAAACAATACTGTATACTTGATAGCTTAAAAAAATGTACTAAACCAAATGATATTCAGACAACTTTAATTATGCAGCAGGAAATCATAGAAACTCCCAAGTTATTTGAACAAAATAAATTATTTTCGAAATTTATTAAATTTTAAATAAATATTAATATATAAAATATTTTAAAGCAGAACCTCAGAAAAGTGTATATTTTTAGTTTATTTATTATTTAAGTTATTTTTATGAGAATTATTCATAGTTATTAATAAATTATTTATCATAACATAATATGCGTATTATTATTTTTTTATCTATAATTTGAACATCAATAAAGCCCATCTGTCTTTTTATTAACTTTTGCTATAGACAATATAGACAATCATGATTGATGAAGAAATGTTATTTCTTTGCAATTGCATGAAACAAATTGTGGAAATTTTATTAGACACTTTAATCAATAAGATAAAACAGGAAGAGACAAATAAGACAGTGTTGAAAATATGTTCATATGTTCTAGTTCTGTTCTAGTTCTATTCTAGTTCTGTTCTAGTTCTGTTCTAGTTCTGTTCTAGTTCTGTTCTAGTTCTGTTCTAGTTCTGTTCTAGTTCTGTTCTA
>NC_060953.1:5868755-5878563 GCF_022045245.1 Lucilia cuprina | reverse complement strand
AGAACAGAACTAGAACAGAACTAGAACAGAACTAGAACAGAACTAGAACAGAACTAGAACAGAACTAGAACAGAACTAGAACTGAACTAGAACAGAACTAGTACAGAATAGAACTAAAAATTTTTTGTTTTGATTTCATTCAACTTACCGATATTGTATTAAGATTATATTCTTCTCCACTTTCGTTGTATACTATATTAACATAATCGTTGCCAATGTGTTTCTTTTTCTCATTACAATTGGGATCACTGTTCAGTTTGGTTGGCATTAAAGTGGCCACATGGAAGGTAACCTAAACGAAAACAAAAACCACATACAAAACTCTCAATACATCAACAATCAATCAAATCCACTTCTTAGCTCCTAATTACCTGAACTATATCATCTTTCCATATATAGGTAAATTTACCATCCGCCCCATCAGTAGCCAAAGTTACAAATAAATTATTTTGCGCGGCATCTTTCAAGCTAACCAAAGTGCCAATGCTACGCAAGAATTCTACATATCTGGTACTGCCATGTGAGTTGCGTAAAATCTCCACGACATTATTGCACTGACCCTGACCCACATATAAAACGCCTATATTATGGGTTTCAAAGGGTGGTGCCAAATCCAGCAGGTTAACTGCACTCATTTGTTCTGGTGGCACTTTAATAGGCACATCAGTTACCTGCACTTGTCCGGTGTGATACAGCTGCATGAACACAAAACTGGGATTCATACAGAGTTTGGTATTTAGTTGTGGTTTAGTGGCACCAAAACGCGAGAAGGCAGTAGTGGGTGGTCGGGATTTACCATTATTAACTTCTCTTACTACGGAAATGGTTTTGGAGCGGCCACGCATTTCACCATTGTTGTAATCATTATTTTGATTGGGTCCTCCTTGAGAGGAGGACATATTAGAGTTGTTGCCACCACTGCTGGATTTGGCTAGTCCCTGATGATAGCCAAACGAAGTGGATTTAATGGCTGGAGCATGTTGTCTCTCCATGCGTGGTGAATGTTGTGGTGCTGGTGATAAAGGAGGTTTGGCTACTATTTTCTCTTCTCCTTGTGCGCCAGTACCGGTAGATTTCAATGAAGTGGCTGAGGCAGATTGTTGCACCAAGGGCTGTGTTGTGGCAGTTTTTTGACTAACATCATCTGCCGATAGTTGTTTGGGAGGTAATGTTAAAGTTTCGGGTGCTTTAAGTGTTGCATCAGATTTGTTGCTTTGTTGTGGCGGTGTGGAACCGGCTATTTCTTCGGGTATGGCCTCACAGCTTACCTTGCTGTATTGTACACTTTTCTTTTTTTGTTGTTGCGATTGCTGCTGATGTTGTGTTGGCAATTCAAAGTCGTTTGTTAGCTCTGTAGCACCAGCTGTTTCTTGTGATAAGGGCGCTGGTTTATTCATTAGGAAAGTATTGCGCCAACTAGAAGACATTTCTGGACTGGAGTTTACCCTTCTCACTGGTTTCCTAGCACGCATTTGTCCACCTTCAATGGCTAAGTATTCCTCATCGGCCTCACCATCACTAACACTACCGCATAAGGCTTCTTTACCACGTTTTCCAGCTGTTGTCAATTTCGGTATATCTATGGCTTGGGTGCCAGCCACAGCTTGGGCCGATGAAGATATTTCTTCTTGTCTTTGTAAGGCTCTAGCTTTGGATACAGTTTTAGGTCTTTCTTCCAAAGACTTTGTCATACTTAGTTCATGTTTAAGATTTTCATTCTGTACTGTTTCCTTGATTTCTTTGGACACAGCATTAATCTCTTCCAAATTTTCTGGTTGCAAGAAATCGGGACCAAATACTCCACCATGTTGGGTGGGCAAGAATAGCGAAACCATGCTACTAAAGGGCACATCATAGCCAAAACAATCATTTGATAAAGGATTTTGTATGCGTGTTATCCAGGAAATGTTACCAGTAGGACGTCTTATTAAAATCTCCGCCCAGGCGGTACAGGAACGCACACATATGGGTGAGGCACATACGCTTGAGGAAGACAAGGAATTGCCCAATAAAGAAGAACAACTTCCACCTCCTACCCCACCCGCAGTGCTGCCTACACCTAAATCTGTACTACCAGCCTCTGGATTAGAACCACGTCTCGACAAAGCCTCTAGCGAAGCTGTCGAACTGTTAGAAGTTTGTCTTTGTGTGGTGTGTGAAGTTGAAGAAGAGGATGAGGTCAAATCTGTGCTACCAGCCGACTCATTGCCACTGCTGTGCTGCAAAGAGACTTTAGTATAACGATGTTCATAGGTTGGGGCACCTTGTGTATGATTAATTTCCGGTGAAATGGGTGTTGTACCGGGATTAGTGTCAGTGCTGTTTTTGGGACTTAAGGTATAAGCTTTACCCAACTGAGCGCAACGATCGCAAAGACCATTACGTGTTGGACCTGAGGGGCAACCAGAGGTGGTTATAGTTACTAGATTATGGCCCACCAACCAGGTTTGAGAGTGACCATCTTTAAGAAGATATTCCACAGCGGGAAGTCTAGGAAAGGAAGTTTAAAACGTTTAAACTAAAACTTCACGACAAAACCGACTACACATTTCATTTATCATTCTATTGTTTTATTTACACAAAATATTACTTACCTCTTCGGCAAAGCCGAACATGGAGAAAATGTATGACGAGCCAAAAAATCAATACAAGTCTCAGCCAATTCAGCATGAAACGATTTCAAACCTTCATTCATCAAAGGACGCATTTCCGAATGATTACGAGCCGTTGCAGCTGCTGTATTACGACTACCACGTTCGGTTAAACTAGTACTACGTTTACGATTCGAAGAGTCTTCATTTAAACTTTGAAAATCTTGAATTTGTACATTGCGAGTCAAATTATTAATGTCCTCGTACAGCATACTAGCATTGGATTGAATGGACTGTAAGAAATCACATAAAATTCAATAAAACTATTAAAAATCTTGTCCCTAGAGTTCTTACATTGATTATATAATTAACACAATTTCTTCTCAACTCCAGTTTACATTTCAAAAACCAACCGGCAATAACATGATGAGCCAATGAAACGACATAATGATGATAACGTCGTGGTTTTGTATAGGGCAAAGAGATGGCAAAAACATACATATATTGGCGTGAAGTAAAATTGGTGCACAAATCATTGGATAAACGACTGAGTACTGCAAAAAGAGATGCTCTTTAGAATATTTTTTTAAACTCTAATTTATTTCATTAAACTTACTCGATAAAAAATCCAATACCGGTATAGCCACTGTAGGTGTATCAGACATTTTCGACATTTGTAACAAAATATCCGGTAACTTACGCATTAAGGCCTCAGGCATTTCCAATATTATGGTAGTCATGGTATTTATGCAAATAGTAGCTATTGTGGCAATACCACTGCCGATGTTAGATATGCCCATTTTTAAAACTTCTATGATTTTATATTGATTAGAGGGCTGTAGATATTGATGATAGATAACAAGACCAGCTATGGCCGGTAGAACTAGAGAATTCAATTCATCTATGGTGCATTTATAGACAACATGAAGAGCTTTATTACTTTCGGATATAGTTTTAAAGAGTGCAGCAGCTAGAGACTCGATATCATTGCCCTGTATGAGAGCTTTATTTTGCATAACTTTGGGAAGTTCTTTGATGACCAATTGGAAGATTTGAAAATCTGTAAAATTAAGATAAATTCAAAAAAATTTTAATCTACAATATAAGCAAAAATTTTGACGAGATTTGTTTACATTTTGATTGGCGATTAAAGGTTTATTTTGTATATTTTCTGATTTTCGAATAAAGCTTTTTGAACAAAGTTATGATCTACTATTAAAGCTTTATTTTGATTACCGTTTTAATCTTTGATTCAAGCATTTTATTAAGTATATTTGTATGTACAATTAATGCTTTATTTTGGATACATTTTGATCTGCGAGTAAAACTTTATTACGAATAATAATGAACTATTATGATGTGCTATTAAAGCTTTATTTTGATTACCGTTTTAGTTTTCGATTCAAGCTTTATATTGAGTAAATTTTGATGTACAATTGAAGCTTAATTTTAGATATATTGTGATCTGCGAGTAAAGCTTTATTTTGAATAATAATAAACAAAATCTTGATGTCGATCTACGTTTAAAGCTTTATTTCTACTTTATTCTCATACTAAACTGAAGCTTTATTTCGATTACATTCTGATGAGCGATTTAATCTTTATTTCAGCATTATTTCTATTGAATTTTGATCTACGATTGAAGCTTTAGTTTCACAATTTCTGATCTACAACTAAAGCTTGATTTTGATCTACGATTAAAGCTTTATTTCAGCAACATTCTCATTAGCAATTAAAGATTTTGATGTACGATTAAAGCTTTATTTTTGTAACATTTTGATCTGCGGGTAAAACTTTATTTTGACAAATAGTGATCTACAACTAAAGCTTGATTTTGATCTACAATTAAAGCTTTATTTTGATAAAAGTCTGATATACAACTAAAGCTTGATTTTGATCTACAATTAAAGCTTTATTTCGACAACGTTCTCATTTGTAATTGAAGCTTTTTGATATACGATTAAAGCTTTAATTTAGATAGATTTTGATCTGTGATTAAAGCTTGATTTTGATAAATTCTGATCTAACACTAAAGATCAAAATCAAGATCTTTGAATTAAGCTTTATTTTGACTAAATTTTTATCTGAAATTGAATCTTTATCCAGTTGCATTCTGATGTGAGATTAAAGCATTATTTTCATCTGCCTTAAATTTTTGGACCACATTTTGATCTGTAATTGAAGCTTTATTTTGACTATATTCTGCTCTGATAAAGCTTTATTAGAATTTTGATTAAAGCATTAATTTGACTAAATTTCGATGAACTATTTTAGCTCCATTTTGTACACATTCTGATTGCTAATTTAAGCTTCAGTTTTATTGTGATATGATCCGAGCTAAAAGCTTTAATTTTATAAAATTTTGATTTGTTATCGAAGCTTTATTGTAAGTATACTTTGATCTAAGATTAGAGCTTTATTTTGACTACATTCGTACTTCAAATGAAAGCTTTAATTTGATTAGAATCTGATATACGATAAAAGCTTTACTTTTTCCAATATTCTGATCTACAACTATATCTTTTCCTTTACTTTATTCTGTAATAAGCATTAAGCTTTATTTTGACAAAATATTGATCTGCGATAAAAGCTTTATTTTGTAAACATTATAACCCTAATTTAAACCATTATTTAGAATTAGCTTTAAAGCTTTTTTCCCACTACTTTAAGAGTTTTACTCACCTCTATCTTTTTCCAAACACTTGACAATCGTTTCACAAGCTCTCTTTATCGAAATCGTAGTAAAATGAGCATTTGGAACAACATCATGATTAGACTGCGACATAATCGAATGACGTTGATGATGATGACTTATATCATGGACGGGTAAATTAGAATCTATGCCCAAATAATAGCTAAACTTGATGTTATCATTATTGGTAGGATCAGGATAACCAATATGATAGGAGGCATTAGCACGAGCCCTTAACATCCAGCAAAAGATCTTGTAGAAACAAAAAAAAGATAATAATTTAAAAGATAATAACAAATTTTCTCTGTTCTTATAGCCAAATACCTTATATCTCACAATATTAACTTGTTCAAAAACTTTTGGATATTGATAATGCAACTCCAAATGACCCACTAATATATTGAATATTTTAATGGCATGACATGAAGGTAAACGATAGAGTTTGATAACAAAAACTTCAATTAAACCATCAACAGCTGTTATAACATCTTGTATTTCTTGTTCTGTCTTAATATCGGTACCATATTGTCTGTGCATATCATAGGGACGATTAATGATCTTTTCTAAAATATCCAATAATTCACCACAACGTTTGGTATCACAATGACGTGTGAAATCAATTAAAGCATCAGCTACTGCTCTGCGTAGCTGGACATCTGTTTCATTGCAAACGTGGGTAAATAAAGGAATAACTACACGTTCTAAAATTTCCTCTTCATAGCAGGAACGATTTAAATCCATAATATTCACCAGAGACTGTATAACCTTAATACGTATGGGTGTATTTGTCATTTTATAGAAACGTTGTACAAAAGTATTAAGTAAAAGCAACCATTCTGGTCGGGTGGCTGTTATCTTGGAAGATCTATAATCGATTAAAAGTAATACCGAAGATTCGGGTCTACTTTCTGCAACGCGTTCAATTAAATCATAAATACGTTCATAATTGGCCAGAATTTTAGTTTTATCATCCTCCAATAGTTTCTCAATGAACGTTATGTTCTCATGTAAATGATTTTTAAGTTGCAACAAACTGTCGGTGGTTGTAGAGAAACTCTCATAATATTCTATATTATCCACAATGGCTGACATTATATCACATATACGATCCCATATAATTTCGGGTAATTCTGATTTATATTTAGTTATTACTATATAAATGCCAATTATAACCTCATAAGTGACACTAACATGACGACTATCCAGAGCCTGTGGATTAAGGAAATAAATCAAGATTTATGCTTATGCTTCCATTATATTACTTACCCTTAAAAAACTGTTTAGAACCATAGATGCATAAAAGAGAGGTGACACTTGGAATACCATGGGTGCACCAAATATATTCATATTAAGATGAAAAACTGCACCTCTTAACAGAAAATTATCTTCATCGAGAGTACGATCATTTAAAATATTACACATCATTTTCATGGAATGATAACCCAACTCAGTGCCCAAGAGATTTTTCATGATCTAGAAAAGAAATAAAGGCAGGGTTATAAAAGGAAGGATTATCAAATACTTCAGCAAAGACTTGACTATAGACTAGACTGTAAACACGACTATAGACTAGACTATAGACTATACTATAAACTAGACTTTAGACTAAACTATAGACTTGACTATAGACCAGAATAGAGACTAGACTATAGACCAGAATAGAGACTAGACTATAGACTAGACTATAGACTAGACTATAGACTAGACTATAGACTAGACTATAGACTAGACTATAGACTAGACTATAGACTAGACTAGACTATAGACTAGACTAGACTATAGACTAGACTATAGACTAGACTATAGACTAGACTATAGACTAGACTATAGACTAGACTATAGACTAGACTATAGACTAGACTATAGACTAGACTATAGACTAGACTATAGACTAGACTATATCATAGCTTACGACTATGTAGTAGGACTATAGACTATAGTATAGACTAGACTATAGACTAGGCTAGGCAAGACTAGATTATAGATAGACTATAGACTGTAAACTAAAGTCTAGTCGAAGGTCTAGTTTTAAGTCTTTAGACTTCACTTTTGACAAGACTTAAACACGTAATTTCCCCAGAAGAAGTTTTTTAACAAATTAAGCTTTTTCTTAAGTATAAACTATTTTTTGAATTTATTTTGTAAAAGCTCGTTTTAAAGCTTTTAACAGCAGCTTAATTTAAGCTTAAATATAATGTGTAACAGAGTTGGTAAGTAACGATCTTTAAAAAGTACTTAAATCTAATAGAAAAAAGTACCTTTTAAACGAAAGGAAACTGTTAATAACAAATGTAATATGAAACTTATATTATTCATTTATTTTTGTTTTAAACTTTTGTTAAGATAGTATTTGTAATTAATTAAGAAAAGAAATCCATAAGCTTAGTTTTCGATTTTAATTCCAAAAAGTACTTTTACAAAGCTGGTAACACTACATTAGCTTTCACCTAATAAATTAAGAGCGTTTTAAGAGAATCAGCAAGCAAGTGCTCACTAAAAAAAGTTGTCAACAGCTGTTTATTATTGTTTTTTGTTATTTTTTATTAAAAAGAATTATTGATAAGATTATAGAAAATACAAAAAAAAAGAAACTAGTTTTTAATGTGAACATTTGTAAAAAAAATAAAACATTTAAATAAAATAAATTTAAACTTGTTCATAATTCTGTTCAAAACTAAAACCCGGGCGGTGAAAAGTAAGAGAGAGCAAAAGTGATTCACTGGTGATTTAAAAGTACATAAAGGTAAATAAAATAGTAGACATATGCATTAAAGGAACCTATAGAAAAGGTCTAAAGAAATTATAATCAAGGAAGGTCGCCAGTCTTATTCGGGGTAAAGTTCTTACAGTTTTTCTCTCGATGTTATTCTAGTCATAAAATATACAATTTTCTAATTGAATCCTTTTTTAACCTATTTCTCCCCCTTCCCCCAGATGTCAGAGGAACGACGAGTTCTATGCGTGGGCATGTGTGTTCTAGATATTATACATTTATGTGCTGAATATCCCCGTGAAGACACCGATAAACGTTGCCTAGATGGCTATTGGCAAAGAGGTGGTAATGCCTCCAACAACTGTACTGTTCTCAGTAAACTAGGAGCGAAATGTGAATTCCTAGGAATGACTTCTTCAGCAGCGGCTTTTCAATTTCTCTACGAAGATTGTAAACAAAGAAATATAGTAATAAAAAACTGTCCCAAAACCGCAATGAATCCATCTTTTTCTAGTGTATTACTAGTAAAAAATAAAGGTACACGCACTATAGTTCATGCAAATACCGGATTTCCCATTTTAAAATATGAAGAATTTCAGAAAATAAATTTACATGACTACAGCTGGATTCATTTTGAAGGACGTAATGTCGATGAAACTAAAGAAATGATTGAAATGATAAGAAAACACAATGAGAAACACAAAGAAAAACGAATAAAAATTTCGATAGAATTAGAAAAGCTTAATAAAGATTTATACATATTAGCCATGCGTTCAGATGTGGTGTTTGTGGGTAAAGATATAGCTCACCACATGGGCTGGTCTACGGCTAAAGAGGCTGTTTATAATTCTCAGAAAATCATAAATGATTTAAAGTCTATAGAACCAGAAGAAAATTGGCCTTTACAACAGATTATTTGCCCCTGGGGTTCAGAGTGTGCAGATGTTTTAGACGTTGCTACTAATGAATATAATTCTTTGCCTGCTGTTCCAGTCGAGAATATAGTTGATTCTTTGGGTGCTGGTGATACATTTGTGGCTGCAGTTATTTATGCTTTAAATAATTTACAAAAAAACTTAAAGCAGGCTGTGGAATATGGCAATCAGGTCGCAGCATTTAAAATACAGCAACGAGGTTATGATTGTGTGGAGAATTTTAATATATAAAATTTAGTTTTAGTTTTTTTTTAAGTAAAAATAAAGAGAAAATGTTAGTCCAGTTTAAAGTCTAGTTCAAAGTCAATTAGTCTTTAGTCTAGTATATAGTCTAGTCAATAGTTTAATATATAGTCTAGTCTATAGTCTAGTCTATTGGCTAGTCTATAGTCTAGCCTATAGACTATTCTATAGCCTAATCTATAGTCTAGTCTATAGTCCAGTCTATAGTCTAATTTATAGTCTGGTACAAAGTCTAGTCTATAGTCTTGTCTATAGTCTAGTCTAAAGTCTAGTCTATAGACTATTCTATAGTCTAGTCTATAGTCCAGTCTATAGTCTAATTTATAGTCTAGTACAAAGTCTAGTCTATAGTCTAGTCCATAATCTAGTCTATAGTCTAGTCTATAGTCTAGTCTGTAGTCTAGCCTATAGTCTAGTTTATAGTCTAGTCTATTGTCTAATATATAGTCTAGTCTATAGTCTAGTGTATAGTCTAGTCTATAGTCTAGTGTATAGTCTACTCTATAGTCTAGTGTATTGTCTAGTCTATAATCCAGTGTATTGTCTAGTCTATAGTCTAGTCTTTAGTCTAGACTATAGTCTAGTCTATAGTCTAGTCTATAGTCTAGTCTATAGTCTAGTCTATAGTCTAGTC
>NC_060953.1:5866917-5868655 GCF_022045245.1 Lucilia cuprina | reverse complement strand
TCTAGTTCTGTTCTAGTTCTGTTCTAGTTCTGTTCTAGTTCTGTTCTAGTTCTGTTCTAGTTCTGTTCTAGTTCAGTTCTAGTTCAGTTTTAGTTCAGTTCTAGTTCATTTCGAGTTGAATTCTAGTTAAGTTCCAGTTCAGTTCTATTTCAGTTCTAGTTCTATTCTAGTTTTGTTATAGTTCTATTCTAGTTCTGTTCTAGTTCTCTTATAGTTCTGTTCTAGTTCCGTTCTAGTTCTGTACTAGTTCTGTTCTAGTTCTATTCTTAAGTGATCTATGACTACATTTTAAGGTGCAATTGTGCTTCTATTTAAGTTTAAGAGTCATTAATAAGAGAGCTTTATGTTTCTTTCGAAATCTTTGCATTTTTTTCTCCTAAACATTTTATTTAACATTTTGTTATGAAACTATATAATCAAATATATTAATAACTAGAAATTGCTTTTTAATAGATACAAACCAACAAAAAAAAATAGATATAAATATAAAGCTTTAAATGAAAAAATACATATTTATAAACAAATATAAAAATCCTTAAAACTATCACCCCCAACACTTTAACTTAATAAATAACCAATAAAATAAACTATAAAATACAAAAACCAAAATTGGCCTTCTTTAACTTAGAACTTTTTAAAATGCAAAAAATGTATACATAGTAAATCCTAAACCCCGTTTCTTCCTTAGATACATTTTAAACAGAAAACAAAATATAATAGTAGTTTAGCTAAACTTTAGTAATTAGTATTAAAAACAATTGTTGGTTAAGAAAGTAATGAAAATTCTATATAAATACAAAGACACTGTAAGAGCAAAATAACATCAATTAGAGATAATCAAATAAAAAAAGGAAAATTTTAAACAAAACCAAAAAAAAACAAATTAACCACAAAAAATTCTTTGTCAATATTAATCATGATTTCTTTAAAAAACACCTTTTAGTTTCATTAATTTGTTAAAATAATTTTTAAAATTTTTGCAAATTTGTAATAAACAATTTTAAGAGAAAGTGCATAAAAAAGCGTAACTAATGTTCTAAATTAAATTTAAAAAAAAACCAATCATTATTATATAGAAAAAAAAACATAAAACATTGGTTCCATATGATTAACATAAATATACATACATATAATTAAACTATTCCTTAAGCCTCTTAAACTTAAACACTTCCCCCTCTCCCTAACAAATCACTTTTGTGTAAATAATATATAAAATAAATAAGCAATTTTACTAATTTAAGTTAAAAATAAAATTCCGTAAAATTATCTTAATTTAAAATATATATATATATATATATATATAAATTAAAAACAGTAGAGTATTGGAAAATAAGCTTTTAAAAATTTGTAAACAAATTAATATTTAAATATCACAAAGATTAAAAAAAATATTATAATTATTACATACAAAAACATATGTATAACATTTTTAAAAGAAACCTTTCAAATGATACTTAAATATATATTTATAACAACTAAAAAAGAAAAGAAACTTAATTATATTAAAAAAAAAGAAAAAAATAAATTTAGTATTATCTTTGAAGAAAAAAACAAAATAAAAACTAAGTTTTATTTTCGAGAAGTTTAAGGTATTCTTAAAAGTACTATTTTTGTTCTAGTACAGTTCTAGTCAGTTCTAGTTCTGTTCTACTTCTGTTCTAGTTCTGTTCTAGTTCTGTTCTAGTTCTGTTCTAGTTCTGTTCTAGTTCTGTTCTAGTTCTGTTCTAGTTCTGTTCTA
>NC_060953.1:5860283-5866817 GCF_022045245.1 Lucilia cuprina | reverse complement strand
ACTAGAACTGAACTAGAACTGAACTAGAACTGAACTAGAACTGAACTAGAACTGAACTAGAACTGAACTAGAGCTGAACTAGAACTGAAGTAGAACTGAACTAGAACTTTACTAGAACTGAACTGGAACTGTACTAGAACTGAACTAGACTTCAACCAGAACAAGTACTTAACTAGAATTGAATTGATGTACAACTAAAGTAAATCTAATGTACAAGAACTAAAACTAAATTTGATCTGATTGAGAAAATTATGAAATGTATGGAATGATTAAACAAAAAATGCAAGATTAACTATAAAAAAGGATTTAAAATATGAGCAATAATTTCAATTATAAAATGTGTTCTAATCTTTTAAATCAATCGATTCCTAAATTCATGAAACATTTTCTATTATCAACTATTTTATAATTTTCAAATTGGGAAGTTTAATTAAAGTTAAATTATTATATAACATTTATGATCAACAGAATATTTATACTAATCTTTAACACTTTTCAATCTCCTTTCTGTAAATAGAGTTCCCCTACGTCGAGGCATGGCATTTTCAAATTCCATTAAAAATCCACCTTTGTTAAAGACACGCAATATTACCTCACAAAACAGTATAAATTGGCATCAAATACCAGCCACGCCCACACCCACAAGTCCACAGTCCCAACAAACATCCCCAGCGGCCGCCAATAATGTGGCCATAAAAACTTCAACAAGTCATTTAAATGCAGGAGGAGCAGCATTAATTACAGGCAGTAGTAATCCCTGTGTGAATACAATAGCAGAGCAACAAGAGCAAGAACCTGTTCCACAATCACAACAACAACAGCAGCAGCAACAACAACAACAACTAACAACAGAAACTACAACCACAGATTGTACTGGACTACAATTGACCAATAATGTTATTTTCAGCACACAATTATCAAATTCCACAGAAACGGATGTTTGATTTTATTTAAGAAAAAAAGCAAGAACAACAAAAATAAAAACTACCAAAATTGTTATAAATTAGTAGAAAATGTAAAAGATTTTACCAAAAGAAAACAAAAACAAAAAAAATATTAAATCTTAATATTTTAAATAAAACTACTTTTTTGTAAAGTAGTATGAAAAAAAATACTAATTTTAAAAAATTTTGAAAGAAAATTTGTTAAAAAAAAGACACTTAAAAAATAAAGAAAAATTAATTTGTTATTTTGTTAATAGAAGTTAAAACTTAAGACCATTTTAAACTGCAAAACAATAATCTAATGAGACCATAGTTTATTAAACAAAAACTAAACAAAATGTTTTGTTTCTTTTTAGAAAAAAAATAGAAAAATATTACCAAATACAACTTTTATTAAACTATAACAAGATTTTTAAGAAAAATCTACAGTTTTTCAGCTTTAGAATTTGTTAATTTGAAAGTTTCTCTTTTAAACCAATAAAAACCTTGTAAATTTTTTTGTTAAATATGTAATTTTCTTAAGTAAATAAAAAAAAAACTACAAACCAGAATTAACAGTATTTATGTTGTAAATAAATAAAATACTTAAAATTGAGCAAATTATTTAAGTTTAAATAATTAATTAAATAATTATTGTAATTAAAGAAAATTTTGAAAAAAAAAATCAAAAACTAATCAAATAAAATTATAAATTAAATATTCATAAAAATATCAAAAGTTTTGTAATTTTTTTTAACAAAAACTTAACAAATGTGAAAATTTTTAAACAAAAATGACACTAAATAGGGAAATATTTATAAACAAAATTTAAAAATATAAAAAAAAATAGTTTTACAAGAATTGTTTAAAGAAAAATATGCAAAGACTTTTAAAAAATACTAAACATTTTGCGTAAAAAAGGATGAGACTAAGTTGCGATTGAAGAACTAAACGTTAAACATAGTTTAGTTATAGTTCCGTTCTATTTTAGTATAGCTCACCACTACTTCTAGTTCTGTTCTAGTTCTGTTCTAGTTAAGTTTTAGTTTAGTTTTAGTTCAGTTCTAGTTCAGTCTTAGTTCAGTTCTTGTTCAATTCTAGTTCAGTTCTAGTTTAGTTCTAGTTCAGTTCTAGTTCAGTTCTAGTTCAGTTCAGTCTTGTTCAGTTCTAGTTCAGTTCTAGTTCAGTTCTAGTTCAGTTCTAGTTCAGTTCTAGTTCTATTCTAGTTCTGTTTTAGTTCTCTTCTAGTTTTGTTCTAGTTTTGTTCTAGTTCTGTTCCAGTTCAGTGCTAGTTAAGTTCTAGTTCAGTTCTAGCTCAGTTCTAGTTCAGTTCTAGTTCTAGTTCAGTTCTAGTTCAGTTCTAGTTCAGTTCTAGTTCAGTTCTAGTTCAGTTCTAGTTCAGTTCTAGTTCAGTTCTAGTTCAGTTCTAGTTCAGTTCTAGTTCAGTTCTAGTTCAGTTCTAGTTCAGTTCTAGTTCAGTTCTAGTTCAGTTCTAGTTCAGTTCTAGTTCAGTTCTAGTTCAGTTCTAGTTTAGTTCTACTTCAGTTCCAGTTCAGTTCTAGTTTAGTTCTAGTTTAGTTCAAGTTCAGTTCTAGTTCAGTTATGGTTTATTTTATCTTTAAGACCTATAAATTTCTCAATTTTTTCTTAAAAAGTACTTTCTGAGTCCTTCTTATATTTACTTATATTGAAGAGTATTTAGAAAGAAACAACTTACCTCGTTGGACTTGGTGGTGGATATGAAATGCCACGATGACTAGGTGATAGCAATAAATTACCGGAATGTGCACTATTGGCTGTACCCGGTACCAATAATGTATTATTACTATAAGTATGGTAAAGATTACTAAATAATGGTCCCAATGGTTACGCACACACATAAATTCACACACATATATAATACACAAATGCACACAAACAGTGGCAACCAAAAAAAGTAAGAGGCGTTTTTCAAATAAAATCCATAAAATTAAAGAGAAAAAAAAAAGAAATAAAAAGAAAGAAAAAAATCCATGTTAAAACTTAAAATGAATACGATTTTGTTTAAACATTATAATTGTTGTTTGTAACGTATTATGTTGACGTTTTAGGTTTTTCTTTTTAAATGAGATTTGAGGTAAATAATGAAGATGCTAACGAGAAGATGAGAAACTGATGAAATGTATGAAATTGAAATGGTGATGCAAGGAATTATAAGTTTAGTGGGAAAATAAGAATTTTTTTTAGGCACAAACTACTAATTACTACTTAGTTACGTTAAAAGGCGGATTTTAGGGGATTTAAAGCTTAAACTAGTACAACTTACGTATGACTGTGGTGAAGATTGAGGTTAGGTAAACTTTGACCCAAATGATTAAGAGGCTGCACCGTTAACATATTGGAGGAGGAGGTGGTATTCACTTTAAGTTTCTGGGGACTAATGGTTGTCAAGGTTTTTCCTTTTACAGGAAAACCATGGGCTCCTAAATTAGAAATCACTTTTTAGTAATTTTACTTAATTTCTTAGTATTTACAAAAGACTCACCCAAAAATGTGCAACCTTCATCACTGGACAGTGAATTGGTTTTATCAAAATCCACTGAAATATTACGTGAATCATTCCATTCCACTGAACCACTATGACTATTATTAGCACTCGTCACATGCGAGCATATGGATGAATTCATGGGTGATTTCTTAACACCCAATGAATCAGCCGCACTGCTCACATAACGCATAGAGTCCCAAGGATTTACCATAGAACTTTGCTTTAAGCGCGTATATATCATTTTAGCTCTCTTCAAAGCTTCATACCAATTTTTAGCCTCTGTACACTGTAGAGTAAATGCACTTATTGCCACTTGGAATTCATTTAGATAAACACAACTTAATAAATTATTGGAATGTTGTACTATAAGCCTATCGGTTAGATATGGCTGTCGTATCACTTTAAGGGTACCCAAACCCTTTTTCGCTATTGATTTACACACCAATAGCATGTCGGTTAAAAGAAAACAATGCACTTCGACTTTGCCGAGATTGTCTTTGTATTTGTGATCGCCCTCCATGAATAAATGTCGGACATGTTGAGAGGCACAGCCTTTCATGGGACCACACAAATCGAACATTTGACTGTACTGCTTAATCATCTTTTCCAAATGTTCATTGTTGGTGTCCTATGGAAAAAAGGGCAAAATGAAAAGGTTATAATTTGGAATACTCAATAGAAAATGGTAAAAACTTACCACCACATCATAGGATTCTATGCGCGCCATAACACCTTTTAAACGCTCATTTTCTTGTCTAGTAGTTAAATGATTATTAACGCTAAAAACAAAATTTTCGGTGGTATGAAGCTGTAAAAACAAAGAGGCATTATTTAAAAAAATGGCTTTAAAACTGAACTAAAATATAACTTTATCTGAACTGAACTTTAACTGAGCTTGAATTGAACTTGAACTGAACTTGAACTGAACTTGAACTGAACTTGAACTGAACTTGAACTGAACTTGAACTGAACTTGAACTGAACTTGAACTGAACTTGAACTGAACTTGAACTGAACTTGAACTGAACTTAAACTGAACTTAAACTGAACTTAAACTGAACTTGAACTGAACTTGAACTGAACTTGAACTGAACTTGAACTGAACTTGAACTGAACTTGAACTGAACTTGAACTGAACTCGAACTGGACTAGAACTGAGCTAGAACTGAACTAGAGCTGAACTAGAACTGAACTAGAACTTAACTAGAATTGGACTAGAATTGAACTACAACTAAACTAGAACTAAACTAAAACTGAACTGAATTAGAACTGAACTAGAACTGAACTAGAACTGAACTAGAACTGAACTAGAACTGAACTAGAACTGAACTAGAACTGAACTAGAACTGAACTAGAACTGAACTAGAACTGAACTAGAACTGAACTAGAACTGAACTAGAACTGAACTAGAACTGAACTAGAACTGAACTAGAACTGAACTAGAACTGAACTAAAACTGAACTAAAACTGAACTAAAACTGAACTAAAACTGAACTAAAACTGAACTAGAACTGAACTAGAACTGAACTAGAACTGAACTAGAACTGAACTAGAACTGAACTAGAACTAGAACTGAACTAGAACTGAACTAGAACTGAACTAGAACTGAACTAGAACTAGAACTGAACTAGAATTGAACTAGAACTGAACTTGAACTCAACTAAATTCACTCACCATGGTCTCTATGGCTTCAATTTCCTCCACATCTGTCATGTGTTTCTTTATAGCCGCCAGTAATAAACTGTACTTTGTCAAACGCTGCATTGGTCTCACCAAAATATCAGCTAAACGTAACCGATTGCACATTTTCTGAGCCTCACACCAGGCCAAATACGAGGTAAACAAAGAGTTTGTACGATTCAACTCTTTACAATAAAACTGACAAGTACTCTGCTCAGCACAGTACTTTTTATAGGGAGCGAAAATATTTGCAAACGCTATAAAACCCTGCTGGAAAAAAGCCACTCTTAAGGGTTCACGGGTATTAATACTATGCGCCACCATGGGATACAAATAAAATGTCCAAAATTTTAAATTAGCCTCACAAATATCGCGAATATTGGCAAACAAACGATGTTGATCGACCTCTTTCAGCAAACCCTCCTCCTGAACTGACTCCAAGCAGGCGAGAAAAAGCTATAAACAATAATTAATTAACATGAAGTTCCCTTAATTTGTAATAATTAACTTACATCCGTCACCGTTTGTAAACAATGTATATAATCGACTTCCGTTGTTACCAATTCCCAAATGGCAGTCTGTATTCTCATCTCACTGTCATTCATGCTACCACTCTCGACTATATCCATCCATGATTTATGTCTATTATCTAAATAATCTATGGCATTGACAAGATCAGGATGATCAAAACTTAAAGTGGCGGGAGTTTTTTGTGGTACACCATTTTTCGAATAGTTATTTAGTAATTCACACAACTGGCTCTGTTGGGGATTTTTTACTCCAAACAATCCTGACCATCGTTGTTTCAATTGTTTGCCCGTTAAATTCACCTCTGACGACTCATCCGTCGAGGCTGATGATAGCAGGCGTGGTGGTCGATTTCGCGATCCAAATGAGGCCGCTTTTTGTAGGGTCTTACGTGAACTATCCTTATCCATAATAATTAGGTGATGGCCGGCCAAATTTTCAACTTCAGTATTTTCATCCAGTGATGTTTGTAGGGGGGAAGTTCCTATGTGCGTGAAACAGATTAGCAAATCATTAAAAATTAATTAAATTTTTTATTCCGACTATAAGTTTACAAGCAAAACTGTTTTTTTTTAGTCACTGTTTTTAAGAACTTACCCGCTTCCAAAAATGCCGGTGTTTGGTTATTGTCATTACTATCGGTGATTGTTAATTGGGTAAAACTTAAATTACGTCTTCTTAAAGACTGACTTAAAGCATTTCTGTAAAAAAAATTGTATTAGTTATACAAACAGAACAGAACTAGAACATAACTAGAACAAAACTAAATCAGAACTAGAACTGAACTAGAACTGAACTAGAACAGAACTAGAACTGAACTAGAACTGAACTAGAACTGAACTAGAACTGAACTAGAACTGAACTAGAACTGAACTAG
>NC_060953.1:5853741-5860183 GCF_022045245.1 Lucilia cuprina | reverse complement strand
GAACTAGAACAGAACTAGAACAGAACTAGAACAGAACTAGAACAGAACTAGAACAGAACTAGAACAGAACTAGAACAGAACTAGAACAAAACTAGAACAAAACTAGAATAAAACTAGAACAAAACTAGAACAAAACTGTAACAAAACTGGAACAGAACTAGAACAGAATTAAAAGAGAACTAGAACAGAACTGGAACAAAACCAGAACATATTTAAAATTTAACTCCAACAGATCTTCAATATAGCTAGGGCTTAACTTGGACTAAGGTACAATTGCGAAAGTACCTGACTATAGCTAGAACAACAAATTCTGGTTACTAGTTTTGTTTTGCAATAATTACAGTTTTTTTTTAACAACTTTGACCTTTTTCATTCAATTGATTTCTTAAAAACATCACAAAAATACCAAAATCTGAAACTATTATATCTTCCCACACTAGTTCGTGTAAATCTCAATAACGCAATGCATTTTTTGTGTAACATGTTCTTTGATTCATTTAGAATGAGTTTGTAAATTAAAATTTGCTCAATTTCTTCTCAGGCTGTTGCCAAAAAAATAAATGAACAGATACTCAACCGCAAGATGCTTTTAATAGTATTAAGTAACACAATGAATTCCTTTTAAAGCATGTGGTAACTTACATTTGTAAGGTACAAAATATTAAAAGAACAAAAAAAAAATAATAATAAAAAACAAAATGCTGTTGCAAACATTGTAAACAACGACTGAACATGATGTGGCATGTTTAGTTTAATTTCTTGCCTTTAGAAAAGTCGACTAAGGATGAAATAAAATGAAAAACACTGTCATGATGTAGAACAATGTGTTACAAGTATTAAGGATAATCTTAGTTTGGGTTAATAAAAATGTAAAACTTTCGGTAAAAACTAAATTTCGTAAAAAATTATTACCCCCTACAAGTAGGCTAACATATTCTTTATAATTTATAAGCATTACCTATTCTGATGACAGACAACGACTACAACCTACAACAACTTATGTCTAAAATTATTATTCATCTTCATGTTCTCTAATGCAAATAAGTTCAAGTGTTTGTTTTCAGGGCAACTTGCACATATCCATACACTTTTCCTATTTGTTTTTGTTGTGAACGATGATGCATGTGTGTATTTGTTAAAGGATAATGCGTTTCCTTTACACAACCTACAACTACACCAACACACTTTCGTTTTCTTCGCTTTACAGCCTTAGCATATACTATAGTTTATTTAACTTTCTTTTTATTCTGTTAGAAGAACATCTGTTTTTATAGCTTTAAGCACATTAAGCACTTGTTCGCCATAAAGCCAACAAGTGCAGTCAAGTGTATTAAGATTTTCTACTGATTTCATAATGCGAACGAACTACGTACACACGTACGATAACTAGCAGAAATACCCATCTATGAGTGTTTGTGTATAGACATTTTTAAGAAAGTAGTAAAAAAATGATAGTGTGTCCTTTGAGTATTAAAAGAAAATAAAAAACTAAAACTATAAATTTTTAGAATATATATTTTTTATACACATTTTAATGTCAACATAACATGATGCATGTAAAAAGAAATTGACATAAAACAAATTTGCAAAAGCCATAGAGAGATAAAGGAAAAATGTGACACAATGTTGTCATTGAAACTGTTGCCAAAAAATTACACGGAAATATTAACAAAATCCTTATCGTTTCTTAAGAATATAAAATTAATAAAAAAACTGCATACAAGGAAATTAACTAACATTGATGCATTTCAAGTTCATTTATGATACAGTCTAGATCAGATCAAATTCGCTTCTAGCCCTAGCTCTAGTTCAGTTCTAGTTTTGTTATAATTCAGATCTAGTTCAGTTCTAGTTCAGTTCTAGTTCAGTTCTAGCTCAGTTCTAGTTCAGTTCTTGTTTAGTTCTAGTTCATTTCTAGTTCAGTTCTAGTTCATTCCTAGTTCAGGTTCAGTTTAGTTCTAGTTCCTGTTCAGTTCTAGTTCGGTTCCAGTTCTAGTTCAGTTTTAGTTCAGTTCTAGTTCAGTTCTAGTTCAGTTCTAGTTCAGTTCTAGTTCAGTTCTAGTTCAGTTCTAGTTCAGTTCTAGTTCAGTTCTAGTTCAGTTCTAGTTCAGTTCTAGTTCAGTTCTAGTTCTAGTTCAGTTCTAGTTCTAGTTCAGTTCTAGTTCTAGTTCAGTTCTAGTTCTAGTTCAGTTCTAGTTCATTCGAGTTCAGTTCTAGTTCATTCGAGTTCAGTTCAAGTTCAGTTCTTGTCTAGTTCTAGTTCCTGTTCAGTTCTATTTCAGTTCTAGTTCAGTTCTAGTTCAATTCTAGTTCAGTTCTAGTTCAGTTCTAGTTCAGTTCTTGTTCAGTTCCTGTTCAGTTCTAGTTCAGTTCTAGTTCAGTTCTACTTCAGTTCTAGTTCAGTTCTAGTTCAGTACTAGTTCAGTTCTAGTTCAGTTCTAATTCAGTTCTAGTTCAGTTCTAGTTCAGTTCTAGTTCAGTTCCAGTTCAGTTCCAGTTCAGTTCTATTTCAGTTCTAGTTCAGTTCTAGTTCATTTCTAGTTCATTTCTAGTTCAGTTCTAGTTCAGTTCTAGTTCAGTTCTAGTTCAGTTCTAGTTCAGTTCTAGTTCAGTTTTAGTTCTGTTCTAGTTCAGTTCTAGTTCAGTTCTAGTTCAGTTCTAGTTCAGTTCTAGTTCAGTTCTAGTTCAGTTCTAGTTCAGTTCTAGTTCAGTTCTAGTTGAGTTCTAGTTTAATTCTAGTTGAGTTCTAGTTGAGTTCTAGTTCAGTTCTAGATCAGTTCTAGTTCAGTTCTAGTTCAGTTTTAGTTCAGTTCTAGTTCAGTTCAAGTTTAGTTCTAGTTCAATTCTAGTTAAGTTCTAGTTCAGTTCTAGTTCAGTTCTAGTTCAGTTCTGGTTCAGTTTTAGTTCAGTTCTACTTCAGTCCACTTCAGATTTAGTTCCGAACTGTAAAATTGGCTTTAAAGTGTTTCCCTTATAATTTGAAACAAAAATATTTGTTTAATATTTTTCCGTAATGATTAAGTCCAAAGCAGAATTACTAATTTATTCATTATCTTAAACACTAGTATAAATATTAAAAAACTACATAGACATACTTAACAATTAAAAACAAACACACACTCTCGCACACATGAAACCGAAACAAAAACCAACAAAAGAAAAACGTGCAAAATGGTAAGAATAACACTTGCATACTTAAAGGCGTAATTGTGAAATAATAAAAGTGCATACTTTACAGCATAATTGAGAAATAAATTAACATAAAGTTTTCAACTTACAAACAAGAACAAGAAAAGTATTTAAGTTAATGAATTTTTTTCTTGCGTTTTTTTCTTTTGCTTCGTGGCTAACAAGGGGAAAAATATTAAAAAAAGAATATATTTCAAATAATAACGAAAATAGGGAAAAATTAGAGAAATTTAAAAGCGGGAAAAAATATTTCATAGAAAATGAAAACTCTACTTTACAACATTTAGAAGAAAAGAAGAAAATGATAATAATCTCTAAGAGATTATGAGGAAGAAAGAAAGAAAGAGAGAGAGAAGAAAGAGTTAAAGACACACTCACCTCACTGCGTGTGAGTATTGGCTTTTTACGTTGCAAAAAAGAAGATTTCTTTTTATAACTAGTTGGCGTTATACAGCCACCAGGAGGTTGTAAACTGGAAGCAGAAGATATAGTAGTAGAAGATATAGAGCCCACTTCGCCCAGGGGAAAGGAGAGCGTACTAGTAGAGGCGGCGGCATTATTGTCATTAACGGAAGGCAAAGGTAAAGCTTTCAAAGTATGCTGAGATCCAGTAGAATTCGTTGTTGTTGCCGAAGACACTGATACTGCAGCGTGTCCAGTGTCCGCACTAAAAGCCTCACTCTGAAATTTATTCGTATGATAATGATGATGAGTGATGTTGGTGGAGGAGCATTGTAATTGTAGATTACTGCTGCTGCAAGGAGCACTGCCTACGTGTGCTGAACAAATTCTACTTTTACAACAGGCTGCTGTAGTGGTAGTGGTACACGAAGGTGTCTGTGATGTGGGTGAATTTAGATTATTTGGTAGTGATTTAGTGGTCGGTTGCTGCTGTGGTGCTTGTGTATAGATTGTGGGTGTTAGGCGGGTGGAAAGGCGTGTACAAGAGTAGGGTGGTATTTTGGGATGATATGATCTTACTGGTGAGAGGCAACGTTTGGCAGAGTGTTGATATTGTGGTAAAGGTGGTGATAGAGATGAGGGTGTTAAAGGATATGCTGTTGTGAGTGTGGAACTAATGGAGGCTATTGTCTAGTTAGGTGTTTGAGGCAATATATAGAGATAGACCAATTGGTTGTTATGTTTTATTTTTTGTAGTGTTTTATGTGTGAATATTACAATAAAAAGAACATAGATTATATAGTTAGAATATAATTTATATTTAAAGAACAGAGTTAAAAGTTGAGGAGAAATATGTGAAAGAGAAAAAGTGCAAGAATAATTATAATCTACTGATCTAATTAATTTAAGACTAAAATCTTTAGAAGTGTTTGTTGCTAGTTAAATACTTAAACTTAGGTGTTGGTAAATAAGAATTACTTAAAATATACATATTCTTAAATGATAAAAAATGAGATTCCATACTAATATGTTCTTAAGAAGTCATACAAAAATTAAAAAAAGTAATTTTATTAAGCATGTGTGTTTTTAATAAAGTGAAAAAAGAACTGAACTGGAGCCGAACTAAAACTGAACTAGAACTGAACTAGAACTAAACTAGAACGGAAGTAACACTGATCTAGAACTGAACTAGAACTAAACTAGAACTAAACTAGAACTAAACTACAACTGAACTAGAACTGAATTAGAACTGAACTAGAACTGAACTAGAACTGAACTAGAACTGAACTAGAACTGAACTAGAACTGAACTAGAACTGAACTAGAACTAAACTAGAACTGAACTAGAACTGAACTAGAACAGAACTAGAACTGAACTAGAACTGAACTAGAGCTGAACTAGAACTGAACTAGAACTGAACTAGAACTGAACTAGAACTGAACTAGAACTGAACTAGAACTAAACTAAAACTGAACTAGAACTGCACTAGAACTGAACTAGAACTGTACTAGAACTGAACTAGAACTGAACTAGAACTCCACTAGAACTGAACTAGAACGGAAATAACACTGATCTAGAACTAAACTAGAACTAAACTAGAACTGAACTAGAACAAAACAGAACTATAACTGTACTAAAACAAAACAGAACTAGAACTGAACTATAACTAACTAGAACAGAACTAGAACTTATGGCGTATTATAAATTTATTTTATCCGAAGAAAAATTAAAATTAAAGCCTACTTTTAGGTTGATTAAATTCAATTGTTTGATAAACTACATGTATAATTGCCAGTTCAGTTTGTTTTAATTATATTTTTATCTTATTTGTTAAGTTGCCATTAGTAATTGTGTTAATTAACAATTAACACCAATCAAAAAAACTCACCACTGACAATTAATTAGGCAACAAAGTTTTTTCTTTGTAGGATACAGCCTATCTCCGACTCAAACTTGTCAACACATACACACATGTACACAAAAAGTCGTAAAAAAGCTTTAGTCGTACAAAAATCATTTATTAAGTAAAATGTCATTGTTCGTAGTGACATCAACGACCAATTTATTTTACAATGTGATGGTGATGATTTCATCAACAACATCATTATCTATCTATATAAATATTTCGTAAGAGCTATAGGAGTGATTGGGTTTGGGGGAAAGTATAAAATTTATAGCAGAAAAAAAATCAAGTACATAATACATAAATCAAATGACACATACAGGACATGTGAGAAAATAAAAAAAAAACTAAAAAATACAAACTATTAAGTATAAAAGGGACATAAGAAGGAAGTTATAAGAAATCGACATGTACATTCGTGTTTATAGTATATACAAACATTTAACCCATAGACGGAAGAACAATTAAAAGTAGAAGAATATAAAATAAAATCAAGCAAGCAGAACAAAGGAAAAAAAGAAGAATAAAACCATTAAAGGAGACAACGAAATAAGGAAATTAAATTGAAAAATTGAAATTACTCATGTTACAGATTGAAAAAGATAGTTTTTGTTGTTATTTTTCTGGAACATGCAGACAAATGCACTTTTCTCGTCATGAATGAAATGAGAGCACACACACACAGATAGTTAAAGCTCAAAGACAAAAACGCATTGGTCGACTTTCAGAGTAAACACAGTCTGAGAGCAATTAGTTCAATAAAGTACAGTTCTAGTTCAGTTCTAGTTCAGTTTTAGTTCAGTTCTAGTTCAGTTTTAGTTCAGTTCTAGTTCAGTCCTTGTTCAGTTCTAGTTCAGTCCTTGTTCAGTTCTAGTTCAGTTCTAGTTCAGTTCTAGTTCAGTTCTAGTTCAGTTCTAGTTCAGTTCTAGTTCAGTTCTAGTTCAGTTC
>NC_060953.1:5845605-5853641 GCF_022045245.1 Lucilia cuprina | reverse complement strand
CTGTTCTAGTTCTGTTCTAGTTCTGTTCTAGTTCTGTTCTAGTTCTGTTCTAGTTCTGTTCTAGTTCTGTTCTAGTTCAGTTCTAGTTCTGTTCTAGTTCTGCTCTAGATCTGTTCTAGATCTGTTCTAGATCTGTTCTAGATCTGTTCTAGGTCTGTTCTAGTTCTGTTCTAGTTTCTAAAACTTTTCTTTAAAATTAAAACTTTTTAAGACTTAAACAATTTATTTTTGTTGTTCTTAACCATAATTTTTCCACTCCATATGTGTTGCCCTTTAGCAAGATGTTACTTTAGTTTTTAAAATAAAATAGGACAACAATAAAAACAACCACAGAGTATAACAAATCAGAAAAAATACACAAAAAAGGTCAAGGATGAACAATTCATATATAAAATACATTTTTATTTATGATTTGAAAATAAACCACTTGAGATATTTATTTCATTAAAATGAACTCAGCATTAAGTAGACAAGATACTAAACAGAATGGGGGCGATTGAAACAGTTTGGGATGATAAATTTTGAAGCTGCTAATGCTTGGCTGTCTTTAAGAAGAAAAACTGAATGAAATGCAAGAAAAAGAAAAACAAACTGAAAATCAAGTGTGTGTCATTAACCACCTTCTGGGTGACAAGTGTTTTTTTTTTTTCTAAAACAATGTTAAAAATCATCTACAATACAGGGGTCCACTAATGGTTGGTGAAAAAAAATCCTCCATCTTTTTACACTTGCTAAGTAATCTTATCATTATTTTTTTTTTTTATATATGTACTTCAATTCTAGTGAATGTGTTTTTCTCTTTTTTAAATAAGAAAAAAAATCATAAAAAATAATGTAACAAATAAAAAAAAAATAAAGAATGTAAAAACACTATAACTGAAGTAAAAGCAAAACAGTACTGAAAGAAATGTCTACAACTCGTAAAATTAATGCCAAGAAAATTGAGTTAGAAGTACAGCACCATTCATTCATTCACTTGCATATTTATTTATTCATTTTATTTCTGTTTTATTTTAGGTGGGATTTTCATTTCAATTTAGAATAAAGTCTAAACAGGTTTATTTTAAATTTTATGGTAAAAACGCTTGAATTGAAATTCAATTGGTAACACATTTCTAGTTCAGTTTTAGTACAGTTCTAGTTCAGTTATAGTTCAGTTCTAGTTCAGTTCTAGTTCCGTTCTAGTTCAGTTCTAGTTCAGTTCTAGTTCAGTTCTAGTTCAGTTCTAGTTCAGTTCTAGTTCAGTTCTAGTTCAGTTCTAGATCAGTTCTAGTTCAGTTCTAGATCAGTTCTAGTTAGTTATAGTTCAGTTACAGTTCAATTATAGTTCAGTTCTAGTTCAGTTCTAGTTCAGTTCTAGATCAGTTATAGTTCAGTTATAGTTAAGTTACAGTTCAGTTCTAGTTCAGTTCTAGATCAGTTCTAGTTCAGTTCTAGTTCAGTTCTAGTTCAGTTCTAGTTCAGTTCTAGTTCAGTTCTAATTCAGTTCTAGTTTAGTTCTAGTTCAGTTCTAGTTCAGTTCTAGTTCAGTTCTAGTTCAGTTCTAGTTCAGTTCTAGTTCAGTTCTAGTTCAGTTCTAGTTCAGTTCTAGTTCAGTTCTAGTTCAGTTCTAGTTCAGTTCTAGTTCAGTTCTAGTTCAGTTCTAGTTCAGTTCTAGTTCAGTTCTAGTTCAGTTCTAGTTCAGTTCTAGTTCAGTTCTAGTTCAGTTCTAGTTCAGTTCTAGTTCAGTTCTAGTTCAGTTCTAGTTCAGTTCTAGTTCACTTCTAGTTCATTTCTAGTTCAGTTCTAGTTCATTTCTAGTTCAGTTCTAGTTCAGTTATAGTTCAATTCTAGTTCAGTTCTAGTTCAGTTCTAGTTCAGTTCTAGTTCAGTTCTAGTTCAGTTCTAGTCCAGTTCTAGTTCAGTTCTAGTTCAGTTCTAGTTCAGTTCTAGTTCAGTTCTAGTTCAGTTCTAGTTCAGTTCTAGTTCAGTTCAAGTTCAGTTCTAGTTCAGTTCTGGTTCAGTTCTAGTTCTAGTTTAGTTCTAGTTCAGTTCTAGTTCAGTTCTAGTTCAATTCTAGTTCAGTTCTAGTTTAGTTCTAGTTCAATTCTAGTTCAGTTCTAGTTCAGTTCTAGTTCAGTCTAGTTCAGTTCTAGTTCAGTTCTAGTTCAGTTCTAGTTCAGTTCTAGTTTAGTTTTAGTTCAGTTCTAGTTCAGTTCTAGTTTAGTTCAGTTTTAGTTCAGTTCTAGTTTTTACATTTTTCTAAAATATAAGTTAAACTTTTTGGCAAATATGGCTTCCATTTACATATAAAACTGTAAAAATTTATTAAAATATTTTAGTATATATTTATATTTTTATTGTATGCAATGAGTATGTGTAATAAGTTGTTAAACTAAAAAAATCAAATTTAATTGTAATATTGGTATTTACATACAATGCCATATAAATATAGAATATAGAAATAATTATAAAATACATATGAAAAGGTGTAGTATTACAATAAACCAAATAAATCGAATTAAATAAAAAAGGAGAAAAATACTAGAATTATTTTAAATGGGTTAAATCGAATGTGACCTTCTATGTCGTATAAAAAGTTGGATTAAAATAAAAATTCCATTAAATATATAAAATATGTGAGAAGATTTTGCTAACTGTAATTTGTATAATTGCATATTTAGTTTTTAATTTAAACGAAAAAAAATAAAACTAAAATTAATTTTTTCTTAACAGTTGGGGTGTTAACAAAATAAAACGGATTAAAATATTTGAACAATTCGTGACGGAAGAAAAAATTATTTTTGACAAAATGCAAAAAAAATAGAAAATCACGAATTCTAATATAAAAAGAGTAAATAAAAAATACCTTAGAACCGTAAAATGAAGGCAATATATATTAACTAAACACCTTTGTAGTGCTATATAAAAATATTATTATAATTTAGAAAACTAAATTTAGTATGTTTGTATGTCAAGTTGCTTTTATATAAACCCGTAATTAAATTAAAGTTTATATTATTTTTAGAACTACTGCTATTTAAAAAAAAAAATACCAGAAATATTATAAAATTTTATTCAATCACAGATAAATGTTTATTATTTAATTATAATGACAGAATAATGAGGAGATAAAAATAGATAAAACACATTATCACAATGAACACAATTAAATGTTGTTAAATGTAACAAAAGCATATTTAGAAGCCATTCTAAAAGTGTAATTTAATAATTTAGATAAGAAATTATTGTGGTGGTTATAAAATTATACTTTAATAGTTATAATAGTATAAAATTTATAATTATGAAAAAAATATTAAAGTAGTTTTTAAGATAACGACGTTTATGGCTTAATTCTTGTTCCACTTCAGTTCTAGTTCAGTGCTAGTTCTAGTTCTGTTCTAGTTCTGTTTTAGTTCTGCTCTAGTTCTGTTCTAGTTCTGTTCTAGTTCTGTTCTAGTTCTATTCTAGTTCTGTTCTAGTTCTGTTCTAGTTCTGTTCTAGTACTGTTCTAGTTCTGTTCTAGTTCTGTTCTAGTTCTGTTCTAGTTCTGTTCTAGTTCTGTTCTAGTTCTGTTCTAGTTCTGTTCTAGTTCTTTTCTAGTTCTGTTCTAGTTCTGTTGTAGTTCTGTTGTAGTTCTGTTCTAGTTCTGTTCTAGTACTGTTCTAGTTCTGTTCTAGTTCTGTACTGTTCTAGTTCTGTACTGTTCTAATTCTGTTCTGTTCTAGTTCTGTTCTACTTCTGTTCTAGTTCCTTTCTAGTTCTGTTCTAGTTCTGTTCTAGTTCTGTTCTAGTTCTGTTCTAGTTCTGTTCTAGTTCTGTTCTAGTTCTGTTCTAGCTCTGTTCTAGTTCTGTTCTAGTTCTGTTCTACTTCAGTTCTTCTTCAGATCCACTTCAATTCCAGTTCAGTTATAAATCAATTCTAGTTTAATTATAAATCAATTCTAGATCAGTTCCAATTAAGTTCTTGTTCAGTACCATTTAAGTTCTATTTCAGTTTTAGTTCAGTACTACGTCAGTTCCTTTTCATATCATTTCCAATTCATTATTTTCCAAAAACATAAATTGAAACATAACATTTGCATGCATGTTAAAAATTGTATCCAGAATTTATTTACACGGCATGCAAGTCAAAGTATGTTAAAATTTAATACTAAAGATTTTGTGGCAATAGAACTCCTCTATCTACCTTCTTCCCACATTAATTTTATTTTATGTATGTATGTATGTATGTATGTGTCTGCGTATAATTTTCCAGATGTTTGTATGACCACAATCAAGAAAATCCTTTAAATCTTTTCTTTACCTTTACAAATACCTCAAATATATGCACGCAAAAACCATTTACACACGTTTACTTACATCCGTGCGTTGTTACTGCTTTTTCTATTGAATATATGTATTTACATTTGTTGGCTGGCTGCTCACAAGATTGATACATTTATTTTATTTTGCTTTTTTCTTAGCAAAAACGAATATGATATTTTTGTAAAAACAACATGCATTTACACCCACAATTATTTTTTCCTTCCTACTCTTTCCACCTTAAGTTCTTTATGGAAAAACAAGTAAGCATAGTTTCTTGTGGTTGTTGTATTTGTTTAACTGTACATAAATATATTCCGAGACATACTCGTGTAGACAGTTATAAACAAAATTTGTATTTTTTATTCATACTTTGGGTGAGAATCTTACATTGGGGAACATGTCTATAACAGGAGTAAAGCTTAAGGGAAAGGAGATGAACAAAATCAAGAAAATATAAGTACAAATCAGGAATGGAAATTTCTGTTCTATTTCTGATCCAGTTCTGGTTTAGTTCTGTTCAAGTTCTGCTCTAGTTCTGGTCTAGTTCTCTTAAAGTTCTTTTCTAGTTCAGTTCTAGTTTTGTTCTAGTTCCGTTTTATTTCTGTTCTAGTTATGTTCTAGTTGTGTTCTAGTTGTGTTCTAGTTGTGTCCTAGTTGTGTCCTAGTTGTATTCTAGTCGTGTTATAGTTCTGTTCTAGTTCTGTTGTAGTTCTGTTGTAGTTCTATTCTAGTTCTGTTCTAGTTCTGTTCTAGTTCTGTTCTAGTTCTGTTCTAGTTCTGTTCTAGTTCTGTTCTAGTTCTGTTCTAGTTCTGTTCTAGTTCTGTTCTAGTTCTGTTCTAGTTCTGTTCTAGTTCTGTTCTAGTTCTGTTCTAGTTCTGTTCTAGTTCTGTTCTAGTTCTGTTCTAGTTCTGTTCTAGTTCTGTTCTAGTTCTGTTCTAGTTCTGTTCTAGTTCTGTTCTAGTTCTGTTCTAGTTCTGTTCTAGCTATGTTCTAGTTCTGTTCTAGTTCTGTTCTAGTTCTTTTCTAGTTCTTTTCTAGTTCTGTTCTAGTTCTGTTCTAGTTCTGTTCTAGTTCTAATCTGTTCTCGTTCTGTTCTAGTTCTGTTCTAGTTGTGTCCTAGTTGTGTTCTATTTGTTTACTAGTCGTGTTCTAGTTTTGTTCTAGTTTTGTTCTAGTTATGTTCTAGTTCTGTTCTAGTTCTGTTCTAGTTCTGTTCTAGTTCTGTTCTAGTTCTGTTCTAGTTCTGTTCTAGTTCTGTTCTAGTTCTGTTCTAGTTCTGTTCTAGTTCTGTTCTAGTTCTGTTCTAGTTCTGTTCTAGTTCTGTTCTAGTTCTGTTCTAGTTCTGTTCTAGTGCTGTTCTAGTTCTGTTCTAGTTCTGTTCTAGTTCTGTTCTAGTTCTGTTCTAGTTCTGTTCTAGTTCTGTTCTAATTCTGTTCTAGTTCTGTTCTAGTTCTGCTCTAATTCTGTTCTAGTTCTGTTCTAATTCTGTTCTAGTTCTGTCAGTATCAAATCGAACTAGTTGTGTTCTAGTTGTGTCCTAGTTGTGTCCTAGTTGTATTCTAGTCGTGTTATAGTTCTGTTCTAGTTCTGTTGTAGTTCTGTTGTAGTTCTGTTGTAGTTCTGTTGTAGTTCTGTTGTAGTTCTATTCTAGTTCTGTTCTAGTTCTGTTCTAGTTCTGTTCTAGTTCTGTTCTAGTTCTGTTCTAGTTCTGTTGTAGTTCTGTTCTAGTTCTGTTCTAGTTCTGTTCTAGTTCTGTTCTAGTTCTGTTCTAGTTCTGTTCTAGTTCTGTTCTAGTTCTGTTCTAGTTCTGTTCTAGTTCTGTTCTAGTTCTGTTCTAGTTCTGTTCTAGTTCTGTTCTAGTTCTGTTCTAGTTCTGTTCTAGTTCTGTTCTAGTTCTGTTCTAGTTCTGTTCTAGTTCTGTTCTAGTTCTGTTCTAGTTCTGTTCTAGTTCTGTTCTAGTTCTGTTCTAGTTCTGTTCTAGCTATGTTCTAGTTCTGTTCTAGTTCTGTTCTAGTTCTTTTCTAGTTCTTTTCTAGTTCTGTTCTAGTTCTGTTCTAGTTCTGTTCTAGTTCTAATCTGTTCTAGTTCTGTTCTAGTTGTGTCCTAGTTGTGTTCTATTTGTTTACTAGTCGTGTTCTAGTTTTGTTCTAGTTCTGTTCTAGTTCTGTTCTAGTTCTGTTCTAGTTCTATTCTAGTTCTGTTCTAGTTCTGTTCTAGTTCTGTTCTAGTTCTGTTCTAGTTCTGTTCTAGTTCTGTTCTAGTTCTGTTCTAGTTCTGTTCTAGTTCTGTTCTAGTTCTGTTCTAGTTCTGTTCTAGTTCTGTTCTAGTTCTGTTCTGTTCTAGTTCTGTTCTAGTTCTTCTCTAATTCTGTTCTAGTTCTGTTCTAATTCTGTTCTAGTTCTGTCAGTATCAAATCGAACTTTTAATTTCCCGTCTGTGGTTTGTAACCAAATACCAACAACAACAATAAAAATAAAAAAGATAACTGCATTTCAATTATTGGAATTTTCTCATTTTTGTTGGACATTAACAACAACAGAAATAATAATAACATCAACATCATCATCATCATCATCATCATAGCCTTCATGTTATAGAAATAATGTAGACAATTAGATGACAAGTTAAGACGACTTGGACAGAAGGTATTCTTAAAACATTATTGATATGAATGAAATGAAATGGAAAAATCATTTGAACTATTTAAGAAAAAAATGTTTAATTGATAATTAATTTGATGTGAAAAGACTAACGTAGCATAAAATTTATATTAAGTGTTAATTAACCAAAAAATTATATAAAAAACAGTTTAAATTTTCAACATGACGTATACTTGATATTCATGATTAAATATCACTCATACTCCTCCATTTTATTTTGGCCTTTTTATTATTTTAAAAAATATTTCGTTTTGTCTCATTTTCTTCTTTGCTAACACTCATAACCTAAAGTAGGGTTTATTCAATTTAAAAACAGAAACATACATGTCGTACAGTGTCTCGCTCAATTTCTATTCATTTTTTGTTTTTTTTTATTTTTTTGCATTTTTAGCTTTCCTCGTCTTTTTTCTTTAAACATTTTTTAATAATGTTTCAACGTTATTTAACGGAAATGTGCAATTGTTTTGAAGGTTTTATTGATTTTCAATGAAGGGGTTTGAGTGTGTCTATGACAGACAAACTTGATGGATGGCAGATGGACAAACGACTAATTATTGTTTTTTTTTTTTATTAAAAAATCTTAAATTAAATATTTTAATTTTTTTTTTCATTTTTTTTAAATATTTACGTTTATTCTATGATTTGTATTTTTTATTAAAAAAAAAATAATTTTCACTTCTTTTTTCTCTTTCCTTTATTCCCCTTTTTCTAGTTAAAATCCAAAAGTCTTACGCATTTAGATGGCCTTGAATCGGAAATGGTTTGCAATCCTGCTAAAAACTCAAATAATGTAAGTGGATTTAGATTTTTCTTGTTATTATTTTCTATTACATTTCCCGCTATTTTAAGTTTTACATAATATTTGTTTTATTGAGTAGTATGAATATTTAATATAAGGAAAAAATGCACTGGCTTTTATGTGATTGTTGAATTGCATGTTTGTTTAGATGTTGAAAAAAATGAAAAAATATTTTTCTCTCACATAGAACTGAACTAGAACTGAACTAGAACTGAACTAGAACTGAACTAGAACTGAACTAGAACTGAACTAGAACTGAACTAAAACTGAACTAGAACTGAACTAGAAC
>NC_060953.1:5838048-5845505 GCF_022045245.1 Lucilia cuprina | reverse complement strand
GTCTATAGTCTAGTCTATAGTCTAGTCTATAGTCTAGTCTATAGTCTAGTCTATAGTCTAGTCTATAGTTTAGTCTATAGTCTAGTCTATAGTCTAGTCTAGTCTATACTCTAGTCTATAGTCTAGTCTATACTCTAGTCCATACTCTAGTCTATAGTCTAGTCTATAGTCTAGTCTATAGTCTAGTCTATAGTCTAGTCTATAGTCTAGTCTATACTTTAGTCTATACTCTAGTCTATAGTCTAGTCTATAGTCTAGTGTATAGTCTAGTCTTTAGGCTAGTCTATAGTCTAGTCTACAGTCTTTTCTATAGTCTAGTCTACAGTCTTTTCTAGTCTATAGTCTAGTCTACAGTCTAGTCTATAGTCTATGTATAGTCTATAATGTAGTCTAGTCTATGGTATATCATATAGTCTTGTCTACAGCCTAATCCTGTCTATATGATATAGTCTCCTCTGATTTGATTTTTATTGAAAATACTTGAAACTTTTTGCTCTCTTATTAAATTTTAATTTCAAATTCAATTTACCCTGCCCTCTAAAAATAGGCTTTTATTTCTTTTTATACTTTTCAACAAACTTCTCAAAGAAATCCCTCACTTTGCAAAACATTTATATAAAATTACAAAAACACATTTTCTCTTTTATTTATATAAGGTTTGTTTTATAACCTCAGCACTACCAACGTGGAAACGTATTGAGTTGAGGTCAAAGAAACTATTATTTACAACAACTATGTATGAAAGTTTGCACTTACCCCTCTGGAAAAAAAACTACTACTCTTCTGCCACAACTACTATTACCAGTGAAACCCTAATAAATAGTTTAAGTAAGTCATAGAAGGAGTTCTACTATTTCCAGCACATACTTTAAATTCTTCGTAAGAACCAAAACTAGCAAGTGAGTAGAAAAACTAAGTGAATAATTTTTTTGTCAAGCATAAGGTCGTTAGTATGAGTATTTAAGTAATGCAGGTACTAGTAGTGGAACTGGTAGTAGCAACATAATTCATCTAGAGGAATGATACACGTTTTCTGAGTGAAAGCAAATGTTGTCTATCAATTTGTAGTTTTGCAAGAAACATAGAGAAAGGAAAAACTGTAAATGTATAAACATTTTGTGTTCTCCACAGTAATTTGCCACAAGACCAACACGAACTGTTTTGCAAAATATAGAATAAAAAAAATATCAAAAAATAAAAGAAACAACCCAAAGCCATAACAATGAGGCAAAGGACCTTTTACTGCTTGCATGTCCATACAGAATGAAAAACAACCCCAAACTGAAAATAACAAATTATAGTGTTGTCGCAATTTTAAATGTACGATATGATGATAACTGCTAGGAAGACTAACATGGTGAGTGGTCAAGTTGACACCATTTGCCAAATATCAGACTGTGGAATAGTCCATAGTTTTGATTATTCTCTCTTTAGTTCAGTCAGTTTAGTCTATAGTCTAGTCTTTAGTCTAGTCTTTAGTCTAGTCTAGTCTATAGTCTAGTCTATAGTCTAGTCTATAGTCTAGTCTATAGTCTAGTCTATAGTCTAGTCTATAGTCTAGTCTATAGTCTAGTCTATAGTCTAGTCTATAGTCTAGTCTATAGTCTAGTCTATAGTCTAGTCTATAGTCTAGTCTATAGTCAAGTCTATAGTCTAGTCTATAGTCTAGTCTATAGTCTAGTCTATAGTCTAGTCTATAGTCTAGTCTATAGTCTAGTCTATAGTCTAGTCTATAGCCTAGTCTATAGCCTAGACTATAGTCTCGTATATAGTCTCGTATATAGTCTAGTCTATAGTCTAGTCTATAGTCTAGTCTATAGTCTATAATAGTCTATTGTCTATAATATTCTATTGTCTATAGTAATCTATGTTTCTTGTAATCTAAAATATAATTTAATGTAGTCTATAGTCCAGTCTGTACTCTAACCTACACTCTAGTCCATAGTCTAGCCTATAGTCTAGTCTATAGTTCAGTCTATAGTCTAGTCTATAGTTCAGTATATAGGACAGTCTACAATCTAGTCTATTGTCTGAATTGTAGTCTAATCTAGTTTGTTTAGTTCAAAGTCCCGACTGTGGTCTTTTATATAGTATAGTCTATAAGCTGATCTCGAGGTTTTAGTAAAATGAGTTCTATACGACCTGACATTTGAAAATCTTTTAGTTTCCTCAGGAAACTGTGTACCTGTTCTTTGTAACAAAAGAAAAAAGAAATGTTTTACTTAGTTGCTCTATTTTCCTATACAATTCGTAGTCTACAATAGTTGTTGTTATTATTGCTGTAGCAATAAATTGTATAACAAAAATATATAGTTACTACAATATTTTACAGGGAAAATAGTGAAAACAACAACATGCAATCAGCAGCAATCAAACAACAAGAAATAGTTTAAAGAAACACAATATGACTACAAGATTGTAATAAAAAATAGAAGGACCAAAAAAGCAAAGTTTTGTAAAGTAAATAAATGAGGTCCTAGTGAAGTAGAAAAAGGTAAATAATACACAATTTAATAATAAAAAATAAAATGAGGTTATAGAGTTGGTAAAGTAATATTATTACAAATTTTTATATACAATGTTGCGATAAGTCATTAATTTTTGGGTAAATTTTCGACACAAATTTTGTTTCAAATACATTCTTTAAATATTATTAAACTGATGGAGTAAGTCACAGTTCGTAAAACTCTTACTAATTGTTTAGCATTTATAGATTATTTCAGAAATGGATGGACGGATATGTCTAATATCATAAGCTATAAATAGGTGGAAACAACTAGCAGGGTTAACAGTTGCTTAGATATGTTACAAGGATTTCCCTTTTATTGCTTTTTATAAAATGTTCATGTTTTTATTGTTGTTATAATTTTTTAAATTTTTTGTTTAAAAGTTGTTCTTATTGCTTTAGTTAACTTAAAGACTTTTCAACACATCATTTTCTACTACTCTACACACTTCTATAGAAACAGAAACAATAACAACCGAAACACAAAAAGATATAAAGTTTAAGGTGTGTGTTTCTTAGACACATACACATACTGATAACCTTTTCATAGTTGTAGCACAAGAGAAACTTTTTATTGAAATGTTATTGTATTCTATTTTTCATAATGCAGTAAAAGGTGTAATATTTCTTATTAAGAATTGCTTTAAATGTTTATTTTAATACCAAAGAGGTCCTTGCTCATAAAGTTTAAAGAATGTTTGCAAAAAACACCATCCTTTAAGTGAACTCTTTATCAAAAGTGTTGACTCTTTGTTATTTATTGTTAAATATATACTATAAACTAGACTATGGACTAGACTATAGATCAAACTATAGACTAGACTATATAATAGACAACAAACTAGACTATAGACTAGACTATAGACTAGACTAAAGACTAGACTATAGACTAGACTATAGACTAGACTATAGACTAGACTATAGACTAGACTATAGACTAGACTATAGACTAGACTATAGACTAGACTATAGACTAGACTATAGACTAGACTATAGACTAGACTATAGACTAGACTATAGACTAGACTATAGACTAGACTATAGACTAGACAATAGACTAGACTATAGACTAGACTGTAGACTAGACTATAGTTTTGTCTATAGGCTTAACTACCGTTTTATTCCAGACTAAATAAACTAAAATCTAGACTATTGTCCAGACTAAAGAGTGAAAACTGCCCTAGTATTAATAAAAAACAGTACTATTAACTGACAGCTTTTACATAAATTCTTACATACACAAATTTCTTTGTCCCCCTTATTTCATTCCTCTTCTATAACTTACTGGTGTAAGAGAGAAATTAGTAAACAATACTCGAGAAATCTGTGTTTTTTCATACGATTTTTTATTTCTTCCACATGAAATGATTTTCTATAGTCATTGCTTGTTTCTTTTTTTACTCATATCATTCTACAGTTGTTGCTGTCATTTCTAGTTTAGTTTTTGTTTTTTGTTAAGTATTCCGATGTTGTGTTGTTGTCTTGTCCAGAATTTAATGAACTATAAATAAATATTTTTTGTTGCTTTTAGTCCTAGATAAAAATTCAGCTAAAAGTGGCAGCAAGAGAGTGCCTTGTATATAGAAATTATGTGCAAGTTTTAAAAACTTTTTCCCTCTACCCTCGTTTTTCAGATTTTTTTTTTAACATTTCATTCGTATTTAGCAAAATCATTACGAAAACACCTCATGCAGCACAATTTATCCACAAATGGACAGGTTGTTTACCTAAATAGTAGAATGGTCAGGACTATGCATGCGTATGCATGTTTCGGACTGATATGAAAAGTTACACACAAAAGTTTTCTGTATTTGCAGAAAATATTTTGTGACTGCAGAGGCATTGATATTTTTTCCTAAAAAATGACAATTTGTTTAAGATTTCTTATGACACTTATTAGTTTTAAGTAGTCTGCACCTATGTCATAGAAAATTTTCCATTAAAATGTCTTCACATTTTGCCAGACTTGTCATTATTTCTTGTCGCCTCAATCTTTAACAGGCAAAACTTTCTATTTGAGTTTCATTTTGCCAGTTTTGAAAAATGCTTTTTGATCTAGTCTTGTGAAAATCCCTTTTAAAGACTAAACAAAACATTTTATCTCTTAGTAGTCAGCAGAAAAGGAAAAACTTTCCTATTTTGAGGTTTGTAAACTGACCAATGGCTCATTGTAAATTTAAAGCTTTAAATAATGTGTTTATTGGTTAAGAATACAAATTCTATGCCTTCCAATGGAATGCGTGTGCTTAGTTTTGTTAAACATTCGCAGCAATTGTTGTTTGTTCGTTAAGTGCATTTCCAGTTTTGAGGTTACAAGGTAAAAGATAATTGCAATTAAATCTTTAGTACTGATTAATCAGCTCAATCTTTGTTGAGTGTTTTTGATTGAGGTAAAACACAGAAAGTAGGAAATTAATGCAGGACATTGTATTTGCTCAAAAGTGAAAAAAATCGAAAATGGTATACTTTAATATAAAAACCTTTAAAAAGGCAACAATTAAAGTCTAATAGTATGCTATAAAAATATGTATATATTTTATATTCCAGTCTTAATTCTAATTAATACTTTAGACTATAAACTAGTCCATAGTCTAGTCTGGGGTCTAGTATATAATCTAGTCTACAGTTTAGTCTATAGTTCAGTCTCTACTCAAGTTTGTAGTCTCGTCAATAGTTTATAATTTAGTCTAAAGTCTAGTCCATAGTCTAGTATATAGTCTAGTCTATAGTCTAGTCTATAGTCCAGTCTATAGTCTAGTCTATAGTCTAGTCTATAGTCAAGTCTATAGTCTAGTCTATAGTCTAGTCTATAGTCTAGTCTATAGTCAAGTCTATAGTCAAGTCTATAGTCTAGTCTATAGTCTACTCTATAGTCTAGTCTATAGTCTACTCTATAGTCTAGTCTATAGTCTACTCTATAGTCTTGTCTATAGTCTAATCTATAGTCTAGTCTATAGACTAGTCTATAGTCTAGTCTATAGTCTAGTCTATAGTCTAGTCTATAGTCTAGTCTATAGTCTAGTATATAGACATTCCCACCCAGAGCTTTGTTCACATTATATGTCTTCTTAATTCATTTAAATCTTAAATCTTTTAATAGCTTTATAGTATACATTACATTGTTAAAAATGTGTAAAAACAAGGTATACTTTTAGGATGATTAATAATATGCATGTATGTTAAATGTACTTAAAAATGGTACAGTTTAAATAAAATATATTAATCTTAATCCATCTTGAATCTTTTGTTCTGCCCAAACATGTTAACCTTTAAACAAAAGTAAAAAAATTCCTTTAAAAGCATGGCTTACAAACAATTCAAAAGGTTAAACTGTTTTTAGCAGACAAAAAACATTCATTTAAAATGATTAACATATAATATAATCTGTTAAAGAGAAAACGAAAAACTCTTTATTTTTATTAAAAACATTAATTTTTTCAAAAATTATCATAAATCATAGTATACTTTTAAGGGATTAAAATCTAACTTATATAAAGAATACCTTTAGTCTTTACAAACATTATTAAAAATAAAATTCTAATTTATATCTTATACTTTGTTTGTTTCTTTTTAGGTATTTTTTTCATCACATTATTATAACAAAATTTTGAGCTTAAAACAACAACAACAACGACTTTAGGGTTTGTCTAACTCTATATAAATTGAAATTGCTTTATTTATATTATACATATATAATTTAATAAACTTACGAATGTTAAGTAATCAAAAATTGGTGATATGTGAAGCAACAAATAAAACGTGAGTTACAACAATCCCCAAAAGAAAAACAAAAACCCCTTCTCCACCAAAACAAAAAAAGCCACAAATGTTTAACAAAATTCGACTACACGCGAAATCAAAATTTTTAGCAAAAACCCAGAGAAAGAAAATTTTTACACACAGCACACCGCAGCAGTTAAAATAATAACAAAATCAAATCAAATAAAAGTCAATATATTTTGCATAGGTAAGTGGTCCTAAGTGGAAAAAAACGAAAGAAATCAACGAAAAACTACCTAAAAATATGCCACAGTTTTTTATTTTTCTTCATACTTTTTTCAAGATATATAAACTTGAATCTGTATACAAGAATAATATACTTAAAACTAAAAAAATATTCTTATATTATATTTTTTTTAGTAAATCGAATGCAAACAAAAACCTTTATCCTACAGCTCTCAAATGATAAAAAATGTTTATTTTAAAATCGTATGACGTTTTAGTATTTCTTTGTAGCATTTTTTTAAGTAGACTTCTTTTTTTATATTTACTACAACTACAAGTTTGTTTTTTATAAAAAAAATAACAAACTGCAAGCAACCTTGAATCAGTTTATTTTTCTTTTGAGTGCCCTACACAATTTTCTTTAGGAAAACTAAATTATCAAAGCTTATAAACATTTTTGGTAGATTCTCTACAGGATACATACCAAACTACAGAATACATACCAAACTAGAGAGTAGATTCGGCTACAGACTAGACTAACAACTAGCCTAACAAAATACTATAAACAAGACTATAGGCTATCGTAGACTATAAAGCAAACTATCGACTAAATGTAGACCATATTAGAGAATAGAATATAGATCAGACTAGACTATAGACGAGACTAGAAACTAGACTATAGACTAGACTATACACTTGACTATAGACTAGACTATAGACTAGACTAGAAACTATACTATAGACTATAGACTAGACTATAAACTAGACTATAGACTAGACTATAGACTAGACTATAGACTAGACTATAGACTGGACTATAGACTAGACTATCGACTAGACTATAGACTAGACTATAGAATAGACTATAGACTAGACTATCGACTAGACTAGAAACTATACTATAGACTATAGACTAGACTATAAACTAGACTATAGACTAGACTATAGACTAGACTATAGACTAGACTATAGACTAGACTATAGACTAGACTATAGACTAGACTAT
>NC_060953.1:5835775-5837948 GCF_022045245.1 Lucilia cuprina | reverse complement strand
TTCTGTTCTAGTTCTGTTCTAGTTCTGTTCTAGTTCTGTTCTAGTTCTGTTCTAGTTCCGTTCTAGTTCTGTTCTAGTTCTGTTCTGGTTCTGTTCTAGTTCTGTTCTGTTCTAGTTCTGTTCTAGTTATGTTCTAGTTCTGTTCTAATTCTGTTCCAGTTCTGTACTGGTTCTGTTTAGTTTTGTTCTAGCTCAGATTTAGTTAAACTTACGTTCAGATTCATTTAGTTCTCAATTTTCATTTCTTAACACCGATTTGATTTCCTTAATTTGGCTCCATTTAAATGTTCTAAACTTCTTCTTTAATATTTCTTAACACGTAGTAATAACAACCTATACCTAGATACACAGACATAAATAACATAAATTTTAATTGGTAAATTGGAAACCTTGCCTACAACACCTACCTTTTCCCTTTCTCCCATTTCGGCTTAGCTAAAGCACACTTACACCTTATTATAATAATAAACGGAAACACAAATCAAACATTAGCAAAAGAACACTTAAGCACAACCTTAGAAGAAAATTTACCTTAATTAAGCGATTTCCACCAAAAGAATAAGAAGAAAAAAAAAAACAAGAAATATAAAATAAAATCAGTTTGTTTGCTTCATGTCTATACTTTAATTAGTTATAAGCAAATAAATATAGAAATTCCTAGTATACAATCCCCTTAAAGTAGGCCACATTTTGTTAAAGAAAACACTCCCTAAAAAATACTGCAACGATATGTACATATGAGTTACATATAATATTATTTACAAATACATTCGAAAACATTGACCTTTTGTAGTCATATAGCCATATTGTTGTTGCTTTTTTTGTGCTTGTTGTTGTTATTGTTATGAGTTTTATTGGCTTTTGTTGTTTGTGTTTTTTATTTTATATTCAAAGGTTTTTCTTTGTAGTCATATTGTTTTCCTTAGTATTTATTATTCAATTTTTTTGTGTTGTTTTTGTTTTTGTAACAGTTTTATTGTTGTTTTTATTGCCATAATAGTCCAAACGGAAATAGTCCAAACGAAAACAAGCAACGAACTCTTATATGTATGTATGTACAACAACAATGGCAATAGCAATAAAAAGTCATTAAATCATAGCATATTGTTTAGGCTAAAAAATATACGTAATAATAATAATAATAATATAACATACACAAAGGCAAACCAACACCATACAACCATCATCTAACAAAATTAAATTATGAGAAAGTAGTTAAAATTTGTCTAACAATAAATTAAAGGTTTTTCTATATTTCTTGTTATTATTATTATTATTGTTGTAGGATTATTAATGAAATATATTAGAAACTAGATTTTTTATGAATAATTTCATATTTAACTTTGTTAAAGGTTAAAAATTAAAAATGTTTGTTCGAACAATTTCGAACATTTTATTAAACACTTGATTAAACCTAAAACAAATGACACTTTATAACTTTTTTCTTATGTTTGTTAATAATAAATGATATTTTAATTGCCTTAGCATAAAACTGCCCTAAAATAGGCTTAGAAATTCTTGCTTTGCCTTAGTTTAAGAAAAATTTACACTAACACTTCTATAACTATACAACCCCATAAAACAATTTCAATTGCCATTCCTGTGGCATACTAGAGCCTCAAATTTATTGTAGTTGAAATGAAATATTTGCAAAAGCTTTAAAAAATATTTTTTTTTACAATTTAAAGCCTGAAATTAGGCTTCATTTGTTTGAATAATATATTTTTTTTCTTTTTCATATGTATATGTGCCTTTGCAAGTGTGTGTTGTCGAACGTTAAAAGAATTTGAAACATTTGTGATAGGTCATTTGGATTTTTGGTAAAATTTTAGGTTCGTTGAAAAATGGTTTCCATTACAAAAAGAAACTAACCAATTTTCTTAAATATTTATTTTGTCCCTTTTTGGGCTTCTGGGAATTTTTTTGTTTCACATTGGAAATGTCAAAACCTTTTTGGGGTAAAAAATGTAGATGGATAAACATTAATAAAGACTAGGATTAAATCCTACTAGAACTAAACTAGATCTAGACAAGATTTGAACTAGAACTAAACCAGAACTAGAACAGAACTAGAACTAAACTAGAACTGAACTAGAACTGAACTAGAACTGAACTAGAACTAAACTAGAACTGAACTAGAACTGAACTAGAACTGAACTAGAACTGAACTAGA
>NC_060953.1:5834213-5835675 GCF_022045245.1 Lucilia cuprina | reverse complement strand
AGAACAGAACTAGAACAGAACTAGAACAGAACTAGAACAGAACTAGAACAGAACTAGAACAGAACTAGAACAGAACTAGAACAGAACTAGAACAGAAATAGAACAGTACTAGAACAAGAACTACACTACAACTGATCTAGACCTAGAACTAGACTAAAACTGAACTAGAACTAATCGAATATATGCTCTGGTTTTTGATCTGTAATATGGTCCGTTCTATATCCTTGTCTGTTGCCTGGTTATAATTGCAAATTTTGATTTCTTCAGTACTAAAGTTTAAATTTATTTAAAATCTCTTTTTCTAAAAGTTTAATTCCTCACAAACTTTGCATGTTACTTTCTAATCTACACGACATCCACCTGTCTGTCTTCTCTGTTCTAACCACTTTTCTATAACACAAAAGCCACATTTGCTAAATGTGTCATAAACTTTTGTGATTGAAACATGTCATAAAAATCCATAACCTATAAAAAACTATTAAAAAACTTATTTATTGTTACTTTATTTTATACAATATAAATTTTATATTTTCTCATAACTTTTTCATTTTGCAAACTAGACTAACATACTTTTAGTTGCGTTTGCTTGAAAGAAAATGCCTTAACAATGCATACTTTTAGGCAAGAGTAACTTTCGCTTTAACCCATAAAAAGTTTGATCAATAATTTGTTCTTTCGTATTTTCCTTTGCAATCATTTCTATTAAAGTTAGTTGTAAAAAACTGATGAAATTAGAAAACTCTTACTCATCAGTATCAAACAAAAAACATTTTTAATGTTATTTTATAATTAGTTTAAAAAGCTATTTTTATTTATAAAAACATTTTTTCTTAATAGTTTTTTCTTTTTTTTTAATTTTCTAATAAATTGCAACAAAACATTACTTTTACTATATTCCTTTAGTGATTTATTAACTTCTAATGCATTACTTTTTAGCTGGCCAGACACCATATAGATTTAAAAGAAATTGCACTAAAAATAGGATAGGTAATTTATCTTTTCCTTCTTACACGATATTTCTTCTATTCAATTTCACTAAAAGATTTTAAATTTTTTTGTTAGTTTTATTTTTTTTGCTTTTTCTTTTTATATCGTAATTTTTTACTTCGGTTGCTGTTTTCTAACCAACACCTGCTGTCAATTTCAAATTACAAACCACTAAATAAATTAAAGCTTACGTCATGTCTCCTATAAGTATACTTTAGTTTAGAAATTTTAGTTTTTGAATGAAAGAAATAGGTAGAAAAAGTTGAAGGCTAAGTATGGTCTAGTCTATAGTATAGTATCTTGTCTAGTCTATAGTCTAGTCTATAGTCTAGTCTATAGTCTAGTCTATAGTCTATAGTCTAGTCTTTAGTCTATAGTCTAGTCTATAGTCTAGTCTATAGTTTAGTCTATAGTCTAGTCTATAGTCTATTCTATAGTCTAGTCTATAGTCTAGTCTATAGTCTAGTCTATAGTC
>NC_060953.1:5830301-5834113 GCF_022045245.1 Lucilia cuprina | reverse complement strand
ACTAGAACTGAACTAGAACTGAACTAGAACTGAACTAGAACTGAACTAGAACTAGAACTGAATTAGAACTGAACTAGAACTGAACTAGAACTGAACTAGAACTGAACTCGTACTGAACTAGAACTGAACTAGAACTGAACTAGAACTGAACTAGAACTGAACTAGTACTGAACTAGAACTGAACTAGAACTGAACTAGAACTAAACTAGAACTGAACTAGAACTGAACTAGAACTGAACTAGAACTGAACTAGAACTGAACTAGAACTGAACTAGAACTGAACTAGAACTGAACTAGAACTAGAACTGAACTAGAACTGAACTAGAACTGAACTAGAAATGAACTAGAACTTAACTAGAACTGAACTAGAACTGAACTAGAACTGAACTAGAACTGAACTAGAACTGAACTAGAACCGAACTAAAACTAAAATAGAACCGAACTAGAACTAAAATAGAACAAAACTAAAACCAAAATTTAATGTGAAAATATAAAATAAAACAAAAACTGTTTAATGTTGTAAAAATTAAAATAATTTTTATTTAAATTAAAAAAAAAATTAAAAATTATAAAAGTTATTAAAAATTTAAAATTCTTCAAAATTTACCTGTAATCTCGAGGAGGGCGGTGACACTACCAAACATATTTGCATAGTTGCCCTTAAAAACTCCTCCCTTCTAGCATTTAAATCCTTTAAAGTATTCGTTGTGGGCACCGCTATGGGTGAAGTAACAGCCTGTTGTTTAAATGGTCCCGTACGTTTATTAAGACTACTCGAAGACGAGGTACGCTGAGGCGGGGAAGAAGACGTCACAGTGGTGGAGGGTAGAAAAGGATTAAGACTACGTACTAAATTACAAGAGGAAGTTTTAGTGACATTTTTATGTTGCGTCGTCAAAGCCAAGGAAGCTGATGAAGAACTGTTGACAGTATCACTGCCCAAGGATTTGGGGGTTTGTGTAGATTGTTGATATAGCTGTTGTGAAGGATGGGGCGGTTGATGTTGTTGTTGCTGTGGAGCTTGGGGAAAATTTAGTTTGGTAGGTGTGCTAAGTGAGAAGAGTTTTCTTTTATGTTTTCCGGGAGTGGTGACAAATGTAGAAGAGCTTAATGATTGATTTTGCATATCCAAATTATGACCAGCATATTCACTATGGGTGGATTCCTGGGAACCGGTTCGACTATAATTAGGGGTGGGTAATTGAGCTGAGTGTGTACCTATCCTATACTTAACCGAGGTAACATTCGAATCTAGCTCATCTTCTAGTTCACGATCTTCATCCTCCTCTTCATAGGTGCTATGATATGTGCGTGCTGTTATCTCTGGCAAAAAGGGATTGTTGGGCGAAGCTAAGGTATATTGATAGTAGTTCTTCATAGAACCATTATTATCCATTTCTGCTGTGGTAGTTTCATGATCTTGACTTAACTGCGAGAGATCCTCATTGCCTGGGGGATTATTGGAAGTGGAGGGAAAATTACAAAGATTTTCCCATTCCCCCGAGGAAGAATTAAAGGAGGAGGCGGTAAAACCCTCATTAGAATGACCCTGAATACTGCGAGAACTCTCATTGCTGGATTTAAAGAGAAAATTTTGCAGCCTAGTCAGTTTAGCTGCCGTACTACTTTCACTTGCTGTGCTGCAGCTGCGACTGGCTGTAGTTACTGGCGGGTGCTCATATTCACTTTTACTGCTGCTCTGTTGCTGCAAACATTTGCGATTGTCAGTGTTGGCTGCCGTATTCGCTGGCTTGGCGAGGGCATTGTTTGAGGCATTGCTATTGGTACTCAACTCTCCTCCCATATTGTTATTATTCATATGCCACGCCCAGTAACTAATGCTAGTAGTAGGGCTCTCGCAAAAGTTACTCTCCAAGGAGGTGCTAGAATTGGTGGTGGCTACACTACTCAAATGTCGATAGGCAAATTCGGGTGGTGTACTTTCGTCTGGACTGTCCAGCAGTAAAGCGGGATTGATGTGACCTCCTAAACCGGGCAAATTAGTTAAAGAAAATATAGAGGCTGAGTTATGCAGCTGCTGCTGTAAAGGCCTTAAACTGCTACTCCTCTCCTGGGCCGCCGTTAAGTCTCCCGTCTCCTTTTTATCTTGTCTCTTTATTTCCAACGACTTATGCTCAGCTCTTCTAAAGCTGCGCCTTAATTTCTCGGCAAATTTCGATTCTTTATGTGTTTTAGTTTTCAGTTTCTCAGTCTTATCTTTGGGGTTGTTGGTGCTCTTTTCACACCCATCATTTTCCAACAATTTCTCGTGCATTGGTAAATCTATGGCAGATTGTATATGTTTAATTTGGTTTGTATTATTGCAATTGCTATTGGTCTGGGTTTTTTCGTTGCTCAAATTCGTTAACAATGCGGCGCTGCTTGTTACAGCGTTTTGCATAAATTGTTTACAGTAAGTGGGCGGTGGTGTAGCAAAACCTCCACCCATTACGTCCTGTAAATCTTGGGGTTTAGTAGTAGTTAATAAAACCTCAACGTGATCATCGAAATTTTCCGTAGATCTTTGTAATTTATAACGTTTAGGTTTATTATGTACTTTAGTTTTTTCTAAGGAGTTTATTGTTGCTCTTGTTGCTGTTTCCAAATGTTTACTTTTATTTGTTGTTATTTTTGGTGGAGATTTATTATCCATAATATTTTGTTACTTATTGCTAAATTTTATTTTTTATCTGTCTTTTGGTTTTTCTTGAAGACTAAATATTTTTTTTTTGTTTTTATTTAATCCTAAAAAGAAGCGTTTTGATTTCCCCTAAATTTGTAGGTTAATTTTAAAAGTTGTTTTTATTTTTTTCCATAAAAATAAACTCTACAATATTTTTTTTGAGTATTTTTAAAACTATTTGTTTTTCATATAAAAACATCAAAGTTTTTTTTTGTGAATTTATAGTTTACATTGACTTATACAAGTAAAAAAGTTTTATTTTTGCTGCAATTAGAAAAAAGACAAATTGATTAATAAATTATGAAAATTTGAAGCAATTAAAATAACATCTTAAAAATATGCCACAGTTTAAAGATTGGTTAGTTAGTTAGTTAGTTTTTAATCTAGAACAGAAATGAATTAGAACTGAACTAGAAATAAAATAAAATTCAAATAGAACTATTAAGAACTAGAACAGAACTAAAACAGAACTAAAACAGAACTGGAATGAAGCAGAACTGAACGGAACTAAACAGAATTGGAACAGAACTAGAACAGAACTAGAACAGAACTAGAACAGAACTAGAACAGAACTAGAACAGAACTAGAACAGAACTAGAACAGAACTAGAACAGAACTAGAACAGAACTAGAACAGAACTAGAACAGAACTAGAACAGAACTAGAACAGAACTAGAACAGAACTAGAACAGAACTAGAACAGAACTAGAACAGAACTAGCACATAACTAAAACAGAATAAGAACAGAACTAGAACAGAACTAGAATAGAACTAGAACATAACTAGAACAGAACTAGAACAGAACTAGAACAGAACTAGAATAGAACTAGAACAGAACTAGAAAAGAACTAGAAAAGAACTAGTAAAAAACTAGAACAGAACTAGAACAGAACTGGAACAGAACTAGAACTAGAACAGAATTAGAACTTGACTATAGACTAGACTATAGACTAGACAATAGACTAGACTATAGACTAGACAATAGACGAGACTATAGACTAGACTATAGACTAGACTATAGGCTAGACTATAGACTAGACTATAGACTAGACTATAGATTAGACTATCGACTAGACTATAGACTAGACTATAGACTAGACTATAGACTAGACTATAGACTAGACTATAGA
>NC_060953.1:5828300-5830201 GCF_022045245.1 Lucilia cuprina | reverse complement strand
GAACTAGAACTGAACTAGAACTGAACTAGAACTGAACTAGAACTGAACTAGAACTGAACAAGAACTGAACTAGAACTGAACTAGAACTGAACTAGAACTGAACTTGAATATTTATTTTAAGTGTGACATAATTTTGCAAGGATAATTTCCCACTACTTCAACAAATTATCTTTTGAAATTTTAGTTTTATTTATTGTTGTTTACATTTGTCCTTGTCATTTGGTCAACTAACTGTATGTAAAATTACATTTTTAAATTTTTAATTTTATTGTCGTTTTTTTTTCTAAGTAAACATGTCGATTTTGATACACTCCTCCTTCTACTCTTCAGATCGTTAGCATGAACATTATTTTGGGAAATCTGATAAAGTAAATATAGTTATTTTCACAAAAATCAACAACAACAACAAAAGCATGCAATTAGCACTAATGTAGGGTATAGTTTACATGTACATCCAAGTACATAGTACATACAAATACAGATAAATGTATAAATTTCCTGATTCAATGATTAGTTTTAATGGTGTAAACGAAACTAATTGAAATTTTGTTTATGAAATATAAAGCTTTCTGTTGACTCTCAAAACGTAAACACATGTACGTGTTTTGAAAAAATTTTTGTTTTTATTTTTTGTGTGAATTAAAAATATTTGAATAGGGAAAGAGAAAGGGGGGAAAAGCTTTTGAAACAAATAAATAAACAACTTTTAGGGTATTACTTAAAAATGTTTAAATCAGTTGTTAACATAAACTGAAATTGTGTTTGCTTTAGATTTTAATTTCCTGGTTTAAGGGGAGCTCTTAAAAACTGTTCGTATGTCCTTTAAAACCATCACATATTTAAACATGATATCATTAGGAAATTATATTCCCCAACAATACAATTATCTCTGAACACTCTCAATTACACACACACACACATACATATATGGCAATCAACTAACACACTTAAAACTTTTGAAATAAAAATCTCAATGAATAAAACAAAAAAAGGCAAAGAGACTGACACGAAACAGAAATAAAGCTCACCAAAGGAGAACAGCAGAAACAAGTGACAAAATTTGTCATCATAATCAAAAGCGGAAATATTAGGATAATAAACCCCAAAGTAACATGACTCGGGACAAACACAGCACATGTGTTTCAGTGCCTCAACCACCTCCTTCTTAACCGCAAAAACATAATAATTTGTTAACAGAATTTTTATATTTTAAAAAGGCAACAAAAAAGGCAGTTATATTTTGTGGAATATTTAAAAACATAAGTGTATGTGATTAATAAAATTCTTATTTTCATTTATTTTTTTTTTTCTTTATACCTCACTAATGTTAAAATGTACATGCCCTCAAAGGTATGCTTTAGAATAACATTAAAAGCCAAGCGCTTTTGTATATTTATATGTGTGTGTGGTTTCTTTTTTCGTTAAAAAACAGAATATTTTCTTTTTATGTTATTTTTCCTTTACATACATATCTATACGATGATTTTTCTATATAAAAAGGAATTTTTTGTTAAAATTATTTCCTTTTTCTGTGTGTTGATGTTTTCTTTTATGTCCATTTATATTATAATGTTAAACATATGTGAAGGTTTGTATAGGCATTATATCATAAACCGAAATGTAAGCTAGAGTTCAGGGATACTAGTTGAATTAAAGTATATAATATTTAAAGGAGAGATAATATATTTTAAAGGCAAGTCTATGGAATAGACTTAAGTATAGAATGGACTTGACTATTCTAGTCTATTCCATTCTATACTTAAGTCTATAGTTTCGTCTATAGTCTAGTCTACATTCTAGTCTATAGTCCAGTCTATAGTCTAGTCTATAGTCTAGTCTATAGTCTAGTCTATAGTCTAGTCTATAGTCTAGTCTATAGTCTAGTCTATAGTCTAGTCTAT
>NC_060953.1:5820079-5828200 GCF_022045245.1 Lucilia cuprina | reverse complement strand
TTCTGTTCTAGTTCTGTTCTAGTTCTGTTCTAGTTCTGTTCTAGTTCTGTTCTAGTTCTGTTCTAGTTCTGTTCTAGTTCTGTTCTGGTTCTGTTCTAGTTCTATTCTGGTTCTGTTCTGGTTCTTTTCTAGTTCTGTTCTAATTTTGTTTAAGTTCTTTTCTAGTTCTGTTCTAGTTCTGTTCTAGTTCTGATCTAGTTCTGTTCTAGTTCTGTTCTAGTTCTGTTCTAATTCTGTTCTAGTTCTGTTATAGTTCTGTTCTAGTTCTGTTCTAGTTCTGTTCTAGTTCTGTTCTAGTTCTGTTCTAGTTCTGTTCTAGTTCTGTTCTAGTTCTGTTCTAATTCTGTTTTAGTTCTTTTCTAATTCTAGTTCTGTTCTAATTCTAGTTCTGTTCTAATTCTAGTTCTGTTCTAGTTTTGTTCTAGTTCTGTTCTAGTTCTATTCTAGTTCTGTTCTAGTTCTGTTCTAGTTCTGTTCTAGTTCTGTTCTAGTTCTGTTCTAGTTCTGTTCTAGTTCTGTTCTAGTTCTGTTCTAGTTCTGTTCTAGTTCTGTTCTAGTTCTGTTCTAGTTGTATTCTAGTTCTGTTCTAGTTCTGTTCTAGTTCTGTTCTAGTTATGTTTATAGTTCTGTTCTAGTTCTGTTCTAGTTCTGTTCTGGTTCTGTTCTGGTTCTTTTCTAGTTCTGTTCTAATTTTGTTTAAGTTCTTTTTTAGTTCTGTTCTAATTCTGTTCTAATTCTGTTCTAGTAATTTTTTAATAAATTTAGTGTGTCCTTTTAAGTGTTGCATTATTTTACTTTTTAAACTTGTTTAATATTTTTTGTGAAATATTTTATATTTTGTTCATTTTTTATTTTCTAAGTCTGTCTAAAATTACTGTGGCTTGTGGATCTGTCTGTAATATATATATATTTTTGTTGTTTTCGGTTTCCACAAGAAAAAAATGTGTGAATTTCTATTTAAATCTCATTTGTAGGTTATTAATTATTTATGTAAATAAAATTTTATTTGTTGGTTGGCTGCTCAAATGGTCGGTTAGTCGGTCGGTCGGTCGGTCTGTCTGTCTGTCCGTTGGTTGGTTTGTGTTATTCTGTTTAACCACTTTCTTTCTCTGTCTTACTATCTTTGAATTATTCCATTTATTATTGTACAATCCACCACAAGCGTTTCCGTTTTGACAACCACAGAAGAGAAAATCCTCTCATGCCACTTAAAAATAAATTGAGAAAAATGAAGGTTGGATGGGAGGAAAATTGTTGAGGAAAGTAAAAAAAAAAAATGAACAAACATACAATAACAACATGAGCAGTTGTATAGGGACAAATATGAAAATAATAAAAAAATAAATACAGTGGGATTAAAGAGAGTGAATTAAAGAAAATTTCTGAGACTTGCTTAGGTCATAATAGCTTCAATTATTTTGATGTAATTGTTTCACTTTAATTATTACTTTTCAAAAAAAAAAAAAAAAATCTAGATTTTTAACATTTTTAGATTTTTGTGTTTGGTGGCGTATGATTTATGAATTATATATCAAATTTGTATATTAAATGTTAAATGACGAAAATCTTAAATTTTGTTAAAATTTGTTTGTTAAAATTTAATTAAAAAAATGTCTTAGTTAGTTTATACTTCACTGTTTTATGATTGCGTGTGGTTTTCCCTGCCAAAAGGGAAACACATAAACGCGCTGAATATAAATAAAACATTCTTAATGAATTCAGTGTTAACGACAGACAGACACTGGCCAAACAAAAAAAAAATCGGATCGCCTGAATCCCTAAAAAAACAATTTTTACAGAGTTTTTAATATTCCTTTATATTTGCTTTAAATAAAATGCCACTGAAATAAATAAATATTATTTTAAAAGAACCTTTTAATTTAATAACAGAAAACCAACAGACACAGATTTTTTCATTGAGATTACAAAAACCGTTTTAACACAAATTTGTTTTGCTTAAAATGCCAAAGAAACTTAAAAATGTCTTAAACACTACTTCTGGACAAATAAGGCAGGGTGCAGCAAGCAATGGGGGGTTGTTTTTTTACTTTTTTCCTATTTCGCTTTTTATCGACTTCCCTCCCTTTAACAGCTGCTAACTTTCCGTTTCCGTTTTTGATATTTTTGTACAACAATCTCCTTTAAATAGCTTAGCTTGTTGCTGGCGTTTTCTGTTAAATATTATAGATTGTCATATTTTTTCGCCAAATATATAAAAAGCAACAAAAAAAACGTATTGCAACCATTCAGGCGAAATTAATACGATGAACTTAAAATGTTGAACAACTACATTGAAGGGTACGACCAGAAACCAACGAAAAGATAAAGCAACAAACATAAAATGCAATATAGAGGTTAAACATTTTTAGTTTATAACATTTTTTTAGCAAAAATGTTGACTATGATAAAATTAATTTACGAGTGAATCTTTGGCCACAAAATATTGATATTTTCAGGGACAAGTTGATATCTACTTTTTAATTAAAAATACATTTTTGTAAAATAAATTTTATCCCGCTTTCTCAACAGAACTAGAACAGATTTTGAACAAAACTAGAACAGAAGTAAACAGATTTTAAACAGAACTAAAACAGAACTAGAACAGAACTAGAACAGAACTTGAACAGAACTTGAACAGAACTAGAACAGAACTAGAACAGAACTAGAACAGAACTAGAACAGAGCTAGAACAGAACTAGAACAGAACTAGAACAGAACTAGAACAGAACTAGAACAGAACTAGAACAGAACTAGAACAGAACTAGAACAGAACTAGAACAGAACTAGAACAGAACTAGAACAGAACTAGAACAGAACTAGAACAGAACTAGAACAGAACTAGAACAGAACTAGAACAGAACTAGAACAGAACTAGAACAGAACTAGAACAGAACTAGAACAGAACTAGAACAGAACTAGAACAGAACTAGAACAGAACTAGAACAGAACTAAAACAGAACTAGAACAGAACTAGAACAGAACTAGAACAAAACTAGAACAGATCTAAAACAGAACTAGAACAGAACTAAAACAGAACAAAAACAAAACTAGAACAAAATTAGAACAGAACTAAAACAGAACTAGAACAGAACTAGAACATAACTAGAACAGAACTAGAACAGAACTAGAACAGAACTAGAACAGAACTAGAACAGAACTAGAACAGAACTAGAACAGAACTAGAACAGAACTAGAACAGAACTAGAACAGAACTAGAACAGAACTAGAACAGAACTAGAACAGAACTAGAACAGAACTAGAACAGAACTAGAACAGATCTAGAACAGAACTAGAACTGAACTAGAACAGAAGTAGTATAGAACAAGAACAGAACTAAATCAGAACTAGAACAAAACTAGAACAGAAGTAGTACAGGACTAAATCAGAACTAGAACAGAACTAGAACAGAACTAGATCAGAACTAGAACAGAAATAGATCAGAACTAGAACAGAATTGGAACAGAACTAGAACAGAACTAGAACAGAACTAGAACAGAACTAAAACAGAACTAGAACAGAACTAGAACAGAACTGGAACAGAACTAGAACTAGAACAGAACTAGAACAGAACTAGAACAGAACTAGAACAGAACTAGAACAGAACTAGAACAGAACTAGAACAGAACTAGAACAGAACTAGAACAGAACGAAAAATAAAAAATTGATGCAGTGCAAGACAACAAATCAGTTTTCATAACGAAAATTTGTTTTTGAAAAGATTTTACTAGTTTATCAATGGTGGCGTATGATTGATATTAATTATGTAGTAATTTATAGAATTACATTTCAGCATGTAAATGTTTTGTTGGAATGTAAGAATAATAGAACTAGTTTTGAATCTAAAATAATTTGTTGCGAAATAATATGAAGAATTTTTGTATATTTTTAATAAAGTGTGAATGATGACATTATTTTATTTTGTATTTTTATTGCCTTGTCAAAATTGTATTTTTTTCTTTTTATATAAAAATGCATTTCTGTATTCACATTTATGACTCAATACAAAATATTAACTGAACAAATATGGAAGTAAAAGTAAAAAAAGGCAAAATAAATGAAAATATTCACGTTCGTTTAAAAAATGAAAATCACACAAAAACACATCAGTTTAAAAGGATTTTTATTTTCAAACTGAATATTAAAATGGTAAAAAAAAACAATAAAAAAGCAAATATACATATAAACAAATATTCATAGAAAAATACATAAAATTGTAGTAAAAAGAAACAAGGAAACGTTTAATATTGAAAAATCAATTCATAAACACAAAAGTTCAAAGGATTTAAGTGTTTTAAATTGTCTTCTTAATTACTTCAAAATTTTGTAAAATTTGTTTAAATTATTCTATTAAAATACTACATATTTCATTAATTAATATTTCCTCCTGAATGCTTGTTTAATTTATTTAAAAAATAAAATCTGTTTTTTTTCACGCATATTTTATACGCCAAAAAAAATTAAATAAAAAAAAAAAAGCAGGTGACTAAATAACTAGATAAAAATCAATTTAATCGGATAAAAAAAAACAACAACACACGTAATACAATTTTATTGCATTTTTACATTTCTCCCCCCAGAGAAAATACATATTTGGCAAATATGTATGTATGTGTGTAAATGAATTTTTATACAAATCAATTTTTATAGCGAACAAATGAAGCGTATTATTGAAAATACCATAAAGAAATATGTGTTATTTTTATAATCTAAATGAAATAAAATAAAAAATAAATATACTTTTATAAACATATACCTACAATGTGCATTTAAATATATGCTTTGTTAAAGTGTAGCTTTTAAAGAGTCAAAGAAAGTCTTTTCAAATACATATTTAAAAAAGATTTCAATTTAAAAAAGATGGTCAAATAAGAACACTGGTATTCTTTATGATTGTAAGACCATTTTGTTTTTATATATCTAATCAACGAATTTTCTTTAAATCCCTTTATATTTACTAAACATAAAACCCAAACCCCAATTTTTCCACATACCAAGAAATAAATAAATATTAATCATACGCCTTCCCAAAAATAATATTAAAGTTATAAAAATAATAATAAAAGTGCACTAATTGTTTACTTGCTTAGTTGTAGATCCATTCTTGTTCTGTTCTAGTTCAGTTCTAGTTCAATTCAAGTTCTGCTCTGTTCTAGTTCTGTTCTCGTTTGGTCTAGTTCTGTTCTAGTTCTGTTCTAGTTCTGTTCTAGTTCTGTTCTAGTTCTGTTCTAGTTCTGTTCTAGTTCTGTTCTAGTTCTGTTCTAGTTCTGTTCTAGTTCGTTCTAGTTGTGTTTAAGTTCTGTTCTAGTTCTGTTCTAGTTCTCTTCTAGTTGTGTTTTATTTCTGTTCTAGTTTTGTTCTAGTTCTGTTGTGGTTCTGTTCTAGTTCTGTTCTAGTTCAGTTCTAGTTCAGTTCTAGTTCAGTTCTAGTTCAGTTCTAGTTCTTTTCTAGTTATGTTCTAGTTCTTTTCCAATTCTGTTCTAGTTCTGTTCTTGTTTTGTTTAAGTTCTGTTCTAGTTATGTTCCAATTCTGCTCTAGTTCTAGTTCTGTTCTAGTTCTGTTCTAGTTCTGTTCTAGTTCTGTTCTAGTTCTGTTCTAGTTCTGTTCTAGTTCTGTTCTAGTTCTGTTCTAGTTCTGTTCTAGTTCTGTTCTAGTTCTGTTCTAGTTCTGTTCTAGTTCTGTTCTAGTTCAGTTCTAGTTCTGTTCTACTTCTGTTCTAGTTCTGTTCTAGTTCTGTTCTAGTTCTGTTCTAGTTCTGTTCTAGTTCTGTTCTAGTTCTGTTCTAGTTCTGTTCTAGTTATGTTCCAGTTCTGTTCTAGTTCTGTTCTAGTTATGTTCCAGTTCTGTTCTAGTTCTGTTCTAGTTCTGTTCTAGTTATGTTCTAGTTCTGTTCTAGTTATGTTCAAAATCTGTTCTAGTTCTGTTCTTGTTTTGCTCAAGTTCTGTTCTAGTTCTGTTTTAATTCAGTTCTAGTTTTGTTCAAGTTCTGTTCTAGTTCTGTTCTAGTTCTGTTCCAGTTCTGTTCTAGTTCTGTTCTGGTTCGGTTCTAGTTCTGTTCTTGTACGTTCTAGTTCTCTGCTAGTTCTGTTTTATTTTTGTTCTATGTACTCCACGTCATATGATTAATAATTTTTGTAGGACACAAAAGCAATATTACTCATACGTCTGTCTCTTCTTTAGTTCATTTAATACACAAATATGTAACTTTTTGTAAATTATTTAATTTAATTTTCGAAATGTTTTTTAGTTTTATTTGTTCTGTTTAATTAATAGTTTAAATAGCAAAAAATCACTACGAATTTATTAACACATATGTTGCCTATAGATTTAGCGCCATCTCTTCCCCTTCATTGTTTTTGTTCCATTAACTATGTACATATGAATAAATTTTTATTGTTTTATTAATTTGATTTGTTAGTTTAACATGACATTTGTAATTCTATTCAATTAAAAATTAACAACAAAAAAAGTTTTTTCTTTTTTTTTTTTGAGTAGATGTTTGTCAAGTGAAAATAAAACTTTTGCGTATATGTTTTAGAACAAATAATAGTATGTGTAGTTTTGATTTGTTAGCAATTTTTTTTTCATTTAGATTTCTTTTCTTATATGAAGAAAAAAGTTTTAAGCGTTGAGGGTTGTAGAAGTTGTAAACTTTTGTGTGTGTTAAATAGAAAATAAACACAATTTTGTCTTAACGTTGCAAATTAAGGAAATTAGTTTTTGATGGAAATTGTTGAGTACGTTTTAAAAGCATGTTGTCAGTGTTTTTGTTTTTTTTATTTTTTTTGCTAAATATGTGAAGCGTGGAAAAAATTTGTTTTTGTTGTGGTTAAAGTTACGTGTTTATGGGGATATTTTTTTCAAATAAAGATACTTTTTTTGTTATAATTAAAGCAAAATGTAACAAAAATGCAAGTTTAGAGCAAACTTTGTTAACAGCTTTGTCGGAGGAAGTTTTTACTTAGACCAAATTTTCTTGATAATAATTGATATATTAAATTAATTAGCAAATTAAATAAATCCTCATTATATAAACTCTTTTTAATATTTTTGTCTTAAAATTTAATTCAAATTTATTTCCTCTTCCTTTGCCAGAAATTTCTAATAATTTCACGCCTGATTGAGATGTTTTAACCAAATATTTACCACAATTTGTTGTATTATTTGAAATATAATTATTTGTCATTTGTTATTTTTGCTATTTTTATTATTTATTACAAAAAAAACCTATAGAATTTTCAATTGATTTATGCAATTAAATTGTAAGTGGTTTTATATCTGGCAGCATAGTTATGTAGTAGTGGTTGACCACAATCCAAACATGAATAAGTTAAAATAGAAAATTTTAAATACATATTAGATAGAGCAAAAAGTTTTTGTCATAATATATAAAAAAAAAATTTCATTAAAAAATTAGTATCACTCATACGACCTGTAGTACAGCCTTTGTTAAAAATTTGTTCAACTATATTACCTTGCAAAGGAAAATTAATGAAAATACTTCAATCTTTCAGAAAAACTACTTCGTAATGTGAAAATTCAAACTATGCCACAGAAAATTTTTTAGGTTACCTAATATTTTTTTTCTCTAATTCGAGTTTTTGTCAGCTTTTATATAAATAACTCGTAAATTATATAATGACCAAATTGCCTTAAAATAATTTATCATATTGTATGGCCTAATACAATTATAGAAAATGTATTTTTTTCACACACAACTTAACACATGTAAGCAATTTGATAAATTTAAAATTTATTCAATTGTATATAGAAATATTTCGGGCTTCTAGTCCTGTTCATGTTCTAGTTCTGTTCTAGTTTTGTTCTAGTTCTGTTCTAGTTCTGTTCTAGTTCTGTTCTGGTTCTGTTCTAGTTCTGTTCTAGTTCTGTTCTGTTCTAGTTCTGTTCTAGTTCTGTTCTGTTCCAATTCTGTTCTAGTTCTGTTCTTGTTTTGTTCAAGTTCTGTTCTAGTTATGTTCCAATTCTGTTCTAGTTCTGTTCTAGTTCTGTTCTAGTTCTGTTCTAGTTCTGTTCTAGTTTTGTTCTAGTTCTGTTCTAGTTCTGTTCTAGTTCTGTTATAGTTCTGTTCTGGTTCTGTTCTAGTTCTGTTCTAGTTCTGTTCT
>NC_060953.1:5816767-5819979 GCF_022045245.1 Lucilia cuprina | reverse complement strand
TCTAGTTCTGTTCTAGTTCTGTTCTAGTTCTGTTCTAGTTCTGTTCTAGTTCTGTTCTAGTTCTGTTCTAGTTCAGTTCTGTTCTAGTTCTGTTCTAATTCTGTTCTAGTTCTGTTTTAGTTCTGTTCTAGTTCTGTTTTAGTTCTGTTCCAGTATTGTTCTAGTTCTGTTCAAGCTTTGTTCTAGTTCTGTTCAAGCTTTGTTCTAGTTCTGATCTGATTTCTAGTTAAATTCTAGTTTTGTTCTAGTTCTGTTCTAGTTCTGTTCTATTTCTGTTCTATTTCTGTTCTATTTCTGTTCTATTTCTATTCTATTTCTGTTCTAGATATGTTCTAGGTCCGTTATAGTTCTGTTCTAGTTCTGTTCTAGTTCTGTTCTAGTTCTGTTCTAGTTCTGTTCTAGTTCTGTTCTAGTTCTGTTCTAGTTCTGTTCTAGTTCTGTTCTAGTTCTGTTCTAGTTCTGTTCTAGTTCTGTTCTAGTTCTGTTCTAGTTCTGTTCTAGTTCTGTTCTAGTTCTGTTCTAGTTCTGTTCTAGTTCTGTTTTAGTTCTGTTCTAGTTCTGTTCTAGTTCTGTTCTAGTTCTGTTCTAGTTCTGTTCTAGATAAATATAGCTTCCATTTAGAAGCAAATCTATCTCTTAGGGCTTTTTTCCCTTAATAATTTCACTTCATATGATACCTATCTTAAAGTTTACTGAAGTAATGCTTTAACAAATTTACATAATTGTATACATTTTCATTTTTACACAAACTATTCCTTTTCAACACATTTGATGTAAACAACAAGTTTTTGCATAAATTAAAATAAACAAAAATGTTAAACTTAAGTTTTTCTTCTCCAGTAATTTTCTTAGATAAAACACCTGCTTGAAGTATTGAATTTTAATTAGTTTTTAATGAAATAAATGCATAGAAAATATATGGAAAAAGAAGAGATATTTAAGAAATATTTACACATTTTTAAAAACAATTAAACTTTATAAATTATTTATAAAAAACATATGTGGAAAAAATTAAATAAACCTCTTTATTTATGGTTGTCTATTGAAAAATTACTAATGACTATTTTCTGTAAATATTGTTAAAATTAAATGAATTCAATTCATTTCTATTGAAGTTATTTGAAATCTGTTGGTTTACCTTTTATTTGAAATTTATTTATTTAATTAAGTTTCTAATTATTAGCAAAACACATTAATACAGTAATGTTTTATATACTTTTCTACTAATTAGATTCAGTTTAAGGTCTGTATAATATTGTATTAAGTTGAAAAATTTGCAAGAATTTTCAAAAATTTTAAATATTGTTTAAGGTGGCGTATGAGTAATATTAATTAGGTAGTTATTTGGAAATTAATCTTTTTTGTTAAGAAAATATTAAGAGATTTTAATAATATTTGGTAAAGTTAAAGAAAACAATATTTACTTTAAGTTAAAAACATTTAAAATGTAATTTTTAAGTTTTTTTGATAAGAAATTTGAATTAAAAATAATTTTTTTTTAATTTCTAAAATTTTCTTTGACTTTTCATTGAGTTTTAATAAAATTCCTTTAATTATCTATTTTCTCGTGATTTTTTTAATCATAGTTTTGCTTTAATTAAGTTAATGTTATCATTATAGTTTCATATTAATAGAAAATATATTTTGCCTTTTTATACAAATATAATTTCCTTTTGATAATATGATTACTCTTTTTTTATGATACAATGAATATTTTTTATTATGCTGCTTTATATTTTGCAGCATCTACGTTTTAAATGTGAATTTATTCATAAATTATCTGTTTAATTTTTTTTTTTTTTTTTGTTATCAATTTAATAATATTAATCATACGCTACAGTGACTTAACATGTATGTTTTTTGAAATATAAAGAAATTATAATAAATATCGATAAATTGCCAAAAAGAATTAATAAGAAAATAATGAATTCTTAAGAAATTTAGTTGTCATTAAGAAAAACTTAAGAAATAAATGACAATAGATAATAAATTATTAAAGATTAGTAAATTTATATATCTTATTATTATCTAGAAGAAGAAAACTATTATTTGTTAGTAGGATTATTTAATAAATTTTATTTGAAGTAAAATAAAAATATTTCGAAATTATTGTTAATTTAATAAGTTTTTCTAAGCATTACAATTTTTGTTAATGAAGGCGTATGATTGATATTAATTCTTCAGAATGTTAGAAATTTATTTTTTTTTTTTGTTTAGTAAATGTCAAGTAATTTTAATGAAATTTATTATAAATCAAGACAACAGCATACTCTTGTCATTTAATATAGTTCTTAACCACTGTAAATAAATTTATTTATTGTTCATCAGTTATATGTTCTTCTGTTTGTAGGTTTAACAATTTAAACATTAATTTATTTCAAAAATGAATCATGATGGAAAACACTTCCGTTTTTCATTCAACATATTTATCAGTTTAAATGAATTTAATTTCAATAAAAGTTTTTAAATTGAAATGAAATTGCCAACTAAGAATTATATACATAGTTGCAGAATAATAGAATATCGAAATATGATTTGCAAAAAGCAATGAAATGTAAAATAAATTAATGATAACAATTCATTACAATTTAGTTCAATTTTAGTTTGGTAATTTTGAAAACCTTCTAGTTGAAGTTTAGTTGCAATTCAGTTATACTTCAGTTCAATAGTTTTCAACCACATCCAGCTCTGTTCTAGTCGTGCTCTACTTCTGTTCTAGTTCTGTTCTAGTTCTTTTCTAGTTCTATTCGAGTTCTTTTCTAGTTCTAATCTAGTTCTATTCTAGTTCTGTTCTAGTTCTGTTCTAGTTCTGTTCTAGTTCTGTTCTAGTTCTGTTCTAGTTCTGTTCTAGTTCTGTTCTAGTTCTGTTCTAGTTCTGTTCTAGTTCTGTTCTAGTTCTGTTCTACTTCTGTTCTAGTTCTGTTCTAGTTCTGTTCTAGTTCTGTTCTAGTTCTGTTCTAGTTCTGTTCTAGTTCTGTTCTAGTTCTGTTCTAGTTCTTTTCTAGTTCCGTTTTAGTTCTGTTCTACTTCTGTTCTAGTTATGTCCTAGTTTTATTCTCGTTATGTTCTATTTCTGTTCTATTTCTGTTCTAGTTCTGTTCTACTTCTGTTCTAGTTCTGTTCTAGTTCTCTTTTAGTTCTGTTCTAGTCCTGTTCTAGTTCTGTTCTAGTTCTGTTCTAGTTCTGTTCTAGTTCTGTTCTAGTTCTGTTCT
>NC_060953.1:5814526-5816667 GCF_022045245.1 Lucilia cuprina | reverse complement strand
CTAGTTCTGTTCTAGTTCTGTTCTAGTTCTGTTCTAGTTCTGTTCTAGTTCTGTTCTAGTTCTGTTCTAGTTCTGTTCTAGTTTTGTTCTAGTTCTGTTCTAGTTCAGATTTATTTAAGTTCTAGTTCAGATCTATTTAAGTTCTAGTTATGTTCTAGTTGAGATCTAAGTTCTAGTTCTGTTCTAGATCAGTTCTAATTCAAGTCTAGTTCTGTTTTAAATTTGTTCTTGTTTTGTTCTTGCTCTGTTCTAGTTCTGTTCTAGTTCAGATCTATTTAAGTTCTGGTTCTATTTCTGTTCTAGTTCTGTTATAGTTCTGTTCTAGTTCTGTTCTAGTTCTGTTCTTGTTCTGTTCTAGTTCTGTTCTAGTTCTGTTCTAGTTCTGTTCTAGTTCTGTTCTAGTTCTGTTCTAGTTCTGTTCTAGTTCTGTTCTAGTTCTGTTCTAGTTCTGTTCTAGTTCTAGTTCTGTTCTAGTTCTGTTCTAGTTCTGTTCTAGTTCTGTTCTAGTTCTGTTCTAGTTCTGTTCTAGTTCTGTTCTAGTTCTGTTCCAGTTCTGTTCTGTTCTAATTCTGTTCTAGTTCTATTCTAGTTGTGTTCTAGTTCTGTTGTAGTTTTATTCTAGTTCTGTTGTAGTTCTGTTCTAGTTCTGTTCTAATTCAATTCTAGTTCATTTCTAGTTCTGTTTTAGTTCAGTTCTAGTTTAGTTCTAGTTCTGTGCTAGTTCTGTTCTAGTTCAGTTGTAATTCAGTTCTAGTTCAATTCTAGTTCGGTTCTAGTTGAGTTCTAGTTTAGTTCAGTTTAGTTTTTATAAAAATCAAACAAATTATATTTCAAGGATATTGAATGTCACAAAAGTAATTACATATAATATTAGAAAACTTGACTTCCTATCAGTGGAATATTTTTAAAATTTTTAAGACTCTATTCACATTTTATGTGTCTTATTAGGCTTGTAATGCTTACATCTATATTCATAATCATTGTATTTAAAAATAACATTTTATTTCATTTTATAATGACCTACATTATTGTTGTTATTCATCATCTGTATACATAAATATTTCATATTTTTTTATAATAATTTCCTTTGTATTTAAAAGAAAATAATTTCAAGATTCCCTTATCAATATTTTATATTTATTAAACACAAAAGGTGGCTTTACAGTAAAATCATTTTTATAAATTTATAATAATCAATATAATATTACCGGGTTTTTTTTCGCATGTTACTAGGGGAAATCATTTCTATTGCATAGAGATTTCGAAATCTAATAAATTTTGTATAAAATTGACTTTAAACTGACTTTTGCTATAGATTTTTAATAAAAAAATAAATGCTGTGATTTATAGGCAGTGGCAGCAATAGGAATTATGTTTTGAAAACTTAGAGATGATATTAAACATGTGTGATAGACAAGTCTGTGTTAATTTTTTGAACTGATAAGCTGTTTAAAGGTCCAGATTTTTAATGTTTATCAGATTCTTTTTCGTTTGCGTTGTTTTTATTAATTTTTCTTTAATGTTTAAATAATTTGTAGATTAAATGACCTTTTTGTTTTCGTTTCGTTTTTATTATTGTGTCTGCAGCCGTTTTTTTTTTGAGTTTTGAAACAAATACTATTATTGTTTTATAAAACAATAAAAATTAAATGAATCATTTGCAAAAATACGAAAAGAAGAACAATTTCTTAAATTTTAATGGGAGGGCAAAGATGCTTTCTTTTTATTTAAATTATTTTTGTTCGAACTGATTTTAAAATTTGTTTTATACTTAACAAACAAGATTGTTTTATAATTTTGTCTTTGTCAACTAGAACTGAACTAGAACAGAACAAGAACATAACTGAACTAGAACTGAACTAGGACTGAACTAGAACTGAACAAGAACTGAACTAGAACTGAACTAGGACTGAACTTGAACTAAACTAGAACAGAACTAGAACAGAACTAGAACAGAACTAGGAACTAGAACAGAACTAGAACAGAACTAGAACTGAACTAGAACAGAACTAGAACAGAACAAGAACAGAACTAGAACAGAACTAGAACAGAACTAGAACAGAACTAGAATTGAACCAGAACAGAACTAGAATTGAACTAGAACTGAACTAGAACTGAACTAGAACTGAACTAGAACTGAA
>NC_060953.1:5812033-5814426 GCF_022045245.1 Lucilia cuprina | reverse complement strand
TATAGTCTAGTCTATAGTCTAGTCTATAGTCTAGTCTATAGTCTAGTCTATAGTCTAGTCTGTAGTCTAGTCTATAGTCTAGTCTATAGTCTAGTCCATAGTCTAGTCCATAGTCTAGTCTATAGTCTAGTCTATAGTCTAGTCTATAGTCTAGTCTATAGTTCAGTCTGTAGTCTAGTCTATAGTTCAGTCTGTAGTCTATTCTATACTGTAGTAAATAGTCTAGTTTATAGTCTAGTCTAGAGTCTAGTCTATAGTGTAGTAAATAGTCTACTTTATAGTCTAGTCTATAGTGTAATAAATAGTCTAGTTTATAGTCTAGCCTACAGTCTACTTTATAGTCTAGTCTATAGTTTAGTCTATAGTCCAGTCTATAGTCTAGTCGATTGTCTAGTCTGGTCGATAGTCTAGTCTATAATCCAGTATATAGTCTAGTCTATATTCCAGTCTGTAGTCTATAGTCCAGTCTATAGTCTAGTCGATTGTCTAGTCTGGTCGATAGTCTAGTCTATAGTCCAGTATATAGTCTAGTCTATATTCCAGTCTGTAGTCTATAGTCCAGTCTTTAGTCTAGTATATTGTTTAGTCTTTAGTTTAGTCTAATAATTTATAATATAGTTCAGTCTATAGCCTAGTCTATAATATAGTCTATAGTCTAGTCTAAAGTCCATTTTATAGCCTGGTCTAAACTGAAGTATTTCCATTTGTATAGGTTATAGGCTATTCTATTGTTTAGGATATGGTCTAGTCTATAGTATAGATCTATAGTAGAATAGTTTCAGTTATAGTATTTTACAGTTCCTACTAATAATACACCCTTTTCTAAAATTTAATAACTTTTATGCAAATATGTACATATGTAAATATGCACATGATATTTTAATAATAATTTGCTGCTTTTAATAAAATAATTTATTTTGCTAATTAGTACGTGGGTTGAAGCAAAATTTTGAATAAAAAGCAAAGCATACTTCAAGGTTGTTATATGCTACAGAGATACCGGTTTTTGGAATTCCACTATATTTCCAGGAATTGGTACGATTTATTAGGAAAAAAATAATATTAAATAAACCACAATTATTCATCTATAAATTATTCATAAAAAAATTAAATCAATTCAATGTGATTTGTTAATATTTAAAAAAATGATCCCCTAACAGTAAACACCATATGTTTGTTTGTATAATTAATTATTTTAATCTCTTTCATAATTTAATATTAATTTTATTTTAATACCATTTTTATAATATTTAATGAAAAATACCAGCATACAATACACAATTATGTAGTTATTTGACTTTACCTGCATTGTTTTTATATAAACAATATGTTACTTTTAAACAAATCAAAAAAAAAAAACACTAAAGAAAAAGTAACAAAAAAATTTAAATTTTATTAATTGCCTTCTGTGTCATTGCACAATAGATTTTTTTCACATGAACTTTTTCACAAGAGTACAAGTATTTTCAATAATTTATTACATTTGCGTGCTGAACTTAACATTTCATATATATGCATATAAATTCGGATTTTATTTGCAAATATGTCGGTTCCCAATAATAATTGTTATTAATACTTTTGTATGAGTGGTAAGAGATAAAAACCAACAAACTGTATTGCATATATTCAGGGGTTGAGTTCATAAAGTTATTGATCAAAAATCAAAAATGTACAAAAGAACGAAATAAACCCAAAAACATCATCAACCTTCAATCAGGTTTTAACGAGTTGAATTTAAATAAAATACTGGATAAAAAGTGCATACAGTGAAAATAGCAGAATACATACTATTTTCACTGTATGCAGTTTGCTGATGACAAATATTGAGAGATTTTAATGGTATTAACAGTGGAGCTTAAAAACGACTTCACAAAAAAAAAACTGAAATTCAGAAATGTCCTAAAACAAGATCAAGAAATGACCTAAAACTGAACTTAAACTAAACTTAAACTTAATTAGAACTAACTAGAACTGAACTTAAACTAAACTTGAACTCAACTTAAGTTAAACTACAACTGAACTAAAACTGAACTAGCACTAGAACTAAACTAGAACTGAACTAGAACTAAACTCGAACTGAACTAGAACTAAACTAGAACTGAACTAGAACTGAACTAGAACTGAACTAGAACTGAACTAGAACTGAACTAGAACTGAACTAGAACTAAACTGAATTAAAACTGAACTAGACTATAGACTAGATCATAAACTAGACTATAGACTAGACTATAGACTAGACTATAAACTAGACTATAGACTAGACTATAAACTAGACTATAGACTAAACTATGGACTAGACTATAGACTAGACTATAGACTATAGACTAGACTATAGACTAGACTATAGACTAGACTATAGACTAGACTATAGACTAGACTATAGACTAGACTAT
>NC_060953.1:5809290-5811933 GCF_022045245.1 Lucilia cuprina | reverse complement strand
TAGAACAGAACTAGAACAGAACTAGAACAGAACTAGAACAGAACTAGAATAGAACTAGAACAGAACTAGAACAGAACTAGAACAAAACTAGAACAGAACTAGAACAGATCTAGAACAGATCTAGAACAAAACTAGAACAGAACTAGAACAGAAGTAGAACAGAAATAGAATAGAAATAGAACAGAACTAGAATAGAACTAGAACAGAACTAGAATAGAACTAGAATAGAACTAGAACAGAACTAGAACAGAACTAGAACAGAACTAGAACAGAACTAGAACAGAACTAGAACAGAACTAGAACAGAACTAGAACTGAACTAGAACAGAACTAGAAAAGAACTACAACAGAACCAGAATTATAACAGAAATAGAGTAGAACTAGAGCACAACAAGAACATGACTAGTACTGAGCTAGAAGTCAACATGAACCGCCGTTTTTATAATTGACCAACCTTTGAACTAGAAATTAATTAGAACTAAACTACTGTCCCTATTCTTTTATTTTCCCCCTAGCTTTAAATCACAATATTTCTTAATAGAATTATTTTTATTGAACTTTAACCTCCTCCCTTTTGTTTGGTGTTAAATCCATTTATTTCTTAACTAATACAAAAGTTTTTCTTTTCCAGTTAATGTTAATTGTAAATAATGTGTTGTTTGTAGCTCTATAATATTCCCTCCCAGGTTATTACCTTTTACTAAAATTATCCACATGCATCATCGTCGAAGTGCTGTAATGGTAATGGTTGGGGTAGTGGTAAAAGTAGTTTTGGGTTTTAATGCGTGGGAAAATTTAGTATATTTTACTGTTGACCTTTTAATAATAATAATTTCTTATATAAATAGTAGTATAAGACACATATTTACTTTAGTTCTTTTATTTTAATACAAACACAGTGTATAAACTTCATTCGAACAGAGTCACACGAATAATAAAGACATTGGGGGAATACTAGGACTAATGCATGTGAAAAATTTAGAAAATCATATAAGACCACAAACAGTGAGATGCAAAATCAGGAGATTTAAAGATTTAGTTTTTAGATAAAATAAGAAATTGATAAAGTAACAGCATGTGTAGACGATATTTTGTCAATTCCATGTCTAGTCTACCCCTAAAAGTACGCTTTGCTTTTAGCTATTACTTTTGTTACCCACTGTTTATATTACCACAAGCATTGATGAATGTGTTTTACACATAGGTACCTCATACCTTTACGCAAAAGTGCTAACCCGTGTTGGTGTAATATATTATTTTATTATTACATTATTTGTGTTTTTTTTCGTACGTAAAATATCATCATTGCCCCTGCTACTATTGCAACAAAGTCAGCCAAATAACAACTTAGTCCAAACAATGAAGCAGAAAACTATACAATAAAATCACCTCCTAAAAGTAGACTACAAAAACACATCTATAATATATTAAGTCTTCCCTTTCAAAGACACTTTACTGTAAAGCTTTTTTCTCTACAAAAATGTCTGACTAAAAATCCTTTCTGCTCACCCCTTACTTTTTGCTGGTTATTTGTTTGTTTTTGTTTTTCTTACACATTCTCAAAGTAAACATTGTCTGGAGGGTTTGATGTATTAAATTGATGAACACTTCTTTTTTTCATTGGCCAAAAAAACCCTTTAAAGAAAACTTCTTAAAGTCGTTAAGAATTCATTTCATTGCCTTTTTATTTTGTCTGTCAAAATCAATTTAATTTTAAATTTTATTTTGTAAGATTTTTTGTTTTCAAAACTCTTTGTTATTCAATAGAAGTGCTCTTAAAAGTATGCTACATATTTTTTGTGTGGAAAATATAAATTTAATCATTGTTTCTCAATTTATATATATATATATGTATGTGTAACATTATTGTAATATGTAAGAAATTTCGTTTTTAGATCATCTCTGTGAATTTTATTTGATTTATAAAATAATTATAAATTTTGAATCTTAGATCTACTTTCGGTTTTAGATCTAGTTCAGCTTTAGTTGAGTTCTAGTTCAGTTCTAGTTTAGTTCTAGTTCAATTCTTGTTCAGTTCTAGTTCAGTTCTAGTTAAGTTCTAGTTCAGTTCTAGTTCAGTTCTTGTTCAGTTCTAGTTAAGTTCTAGTTAAGTTCTAGTTTAGTTCTAGTTCAGTTCTAGTTCACTTCTAGTTCAGTTCTAGTTCAATTCTTGTTCAGCTCAAGTTCAGTTCTAGTTCAGTTCTAGCTCAGTTCTAGTTCAATTCTAGTTCAGTTCTAGTTCAGTTTTTGTTCTAATTCAGTTTTAGTTCAGTTTTAGTTCATTTCTAGTTCAGTCCTAGTTCAGTACTAGTTCAGTTCTAGTTCAGTTCTAGTTATGTTCTACTTCAGTTCTAGTTCAGTTCTTGTTCAGTTCTTATTCAGTTCTAGTTCAGTTCAAGTCTGTTTAAGTCCAGCTTAAGTTCAGTTCTAGTTCAGTTCTAGTTCAGTTCTAGTTCAGTTCTGGTTCAGTTCTAGTTCAGTTCTAGTTCAGTTCTAGTTCAGTTCTAGTTCATGTCTAGTTCATGTCTAGTTCATGTCTAGTTCAGTTCTAGTTCAGTTCTAGCTCAGTTCTAGTTCAGTTCTAGTTCAGTTCTAGTTCAGTTCTAGTTCAGTTCTAATTCAGTTCTAGTTCAGTTCTAGTTCA
>NC_060953.1:5785328-5809190 GCF_022045245.1 Lucilia cuprina | reverse complement strand
GTTCTAGTTCTGTTCTAGTTCTGTTCTAGTTCTGTTCTAGTTCTGTTCTAGTTCTGTTCTAGTTCTGTTCTAGTTCAGTTCTAGTTCTGTTCTAGTTTTGTTTTAGTTCTATTCTAGTTCTGTTCTAGTTCTGTTCTAGTTATGTTCTAGTTATGTTCTAGTTATGTTCTAGTTCTGTTCTAGTTATGTTCTAGTTATGTTCTAGTTCAGTTCTAGTTCAGTTTAACTCTAGTTCAGTTTAACTCTAGTTCTGTTCTAGTTCTATTCTAGTTCTATTCTAGTTCTGTTCAAGTTCTGTTCTAGTTCTGTTCTAGTTCTGTTCTGTTCTAGTTCTGTTCTAGTTCTGTTGTAGTTCTGTTCTAGTTTTGTTTTAGTTTTGTTCTAGTTCTGTTTTTGTTCTGTTCTGTTGTGTTTAGTTCTAATTGATTTATATTTTCGAACAAATAAATTTTTAAACTATGTATTTATAGTTCCTGGATTAAAGCTGTCTTGACTATAGTGTGGTCTTTAGTATGTAAAATCAATCATATTAACTAATGTTTATTTTATATGATCTTGTCGGGTTTATGACTAATCCTTTCTACCATTTTGGGTTTTTAAACACTTTCACATCGTTTTCATTTCTGTCTAATTATTTTCAAATTATCAATATCTCTTACTGTCTATGTCACTGTCAAAATGCTTCTGTTTAGATATTTCAATTTTGCTAAATATTTTAGGCAGTATTTTCGCTTTTAAATTTATCCGTCTACTACTTTGCCATTCCCTAATTGCGTTTGTATGGTCTTACAAAAATCAACAAAGAAAAATAGGAAAAAAAATTCCATTGAAATTTGCATTTTACATGTTCTTTTCATTCAGTCATTTATTCGATGAATAATAATTTTTGTCTGATGGTATTTTTCTGTTATCCTGTACGAGGAAGGGTGGGTGTGATGTCTGAGTTGTCAGTTTAATACTGTTTGCTAGAGAAGGATGTGTTTACTATGTGATAAAGGAAAACAAAAATGAAATTATAGGTGAAATACCAAAAGGTCTATAATATGTAAAAGATATAAACGTATAGTTAAATATTACAATTCAAAACGAATTGTGAAATACCCTAAGATAGCAAATAGAACTTAAGCTTAAGCTGGTTAACATGATTTTCGTTTAAATCTATAGCTAAAGTATAAAGTTAGTAGAGTGAAACGTTGTTATGTCAAACTAAATATATTTTGTGCCCTCAAAAGTATGCTCTGAAAGACATAATAAAAATTGTTGTAAAAAACAACAACAACAAATACACAAACACGTTGTGTAAATATTCACCTACAAAATCAATAAAATGGTATGTGTTACATGGAATTTATTAAATATGACAATATCAACAACACACAGACACATACATACACACACATACGTACACCTCCACTGGCATACAAATAAATATTGGAGGTGTCATATAAATGATGTTTTCTGCTCGTTTTATTTATTTTTTTTATTTAGTATTCAGTGCAAAAAAGTAAAAAAAAAATAAACATAATGTTTAAAAATTTTATAAAACTGAGCAAAAAAAAAAGTAAAGCATAGCTTAAGGGAAAATATAAATATTAAATTGTATTATACTTTTAGGCTGAATTTAAGACAGTTTAAAGTGGAAATAAACTTCAGCAGGATATTTATATTGAATGTTTTTCTTTATAGAATTATGGGTGCTAAACGTATTTCCCTGCTAAAGTGTTTAGCCCTAAAGTAGACTATATTATAAGACTTTAAGCGGTTAGGATATTCACAGAGATTTGTACAGAAGATTTAGGGGATTTTCTTTTTAAATATTGCAGTGTCAATATAGATTTTTATGACTTTATTTGAAATAGAACATTAAGAAGTAAATATTTCGAATGTTTGTTATAAATACGAAAATTTCACTATAAGGCAAAGTTGTCTTATTTGTTTTACAATTATTTTATTTTATCTGTGAACATTTAATTTAATGTTAAGGTTATGAATTGACTAGGTAAATATTTGAATATTACCCTAGTTGTAGGCTTTGCTTTAGTGTTGCAATAAATTTTTATTAAATTACCTTAGTTAAGATACTTTAATGACGAAATTTTTAAAACTTACCTGAAAAGAAAGAGAACATAAATTTAATATAAATTAAATGCATTAAAAAAAATTAAATGTAAAATATCTATTTAAATAATTAAGAAATAATTGAAAAAGCTTGATTTGAAAAGTATAAATTTTAAATGTAAAATTTGTAAAGTCAAAAGAATAGTCAAATTCAAAGTCTACTCTTATGTACATACCAGTCCATTTTCTAGTCAAAAAATTATTCTACAGTGTAGACTAAAGTCTAGCCAACAGTCTAGTCTATAGTATAGTTAATAACCTATTATATAGTCTAGTCCATTGTCTAGTCTAGCCTATACTCTACTCAATAGTCTAGTCTATAATCTAGTTTATATTCTAGTCTACAAAGTACTCTGCACTCTAGTTTATATTCTAGTCTAGCCTATAATCTAGTATATTGTCTGGTCTGTAGTTTAGTTTATGGTCTAGTCTATAGTCTAGTCTTTAGTCTAGTCTTTAGTCTAGTCTTTAGTCTAGTCTATAGTCTAGTCTTTAGTCTAGTCCATAGTCTAGTCTATAGTCTAGTCTTTAGTCTAGTCTATAGTCTAGTCTATAGTCTAGTCTATAGTCTAGTCTATAGTCTTGTCTTTAGTCTAGTCTATAGTCCAGTCTATTGTCTAGTCCATAGTCTAGTCTATAGTCTAGCCTAGCATATAGTGTAGTCTATAGCATATAGTGTAGTCTTTAGTCTAGTCTAAAGTCTAGTCTTTTGTCTAGTTTATAGTCTAGCCCATAGTCTAATCTATAGTTTATGCTTTTGTATAGTCTATAGTATAGTCTGTAGTCTAGACTTTAGTCTGATCTATAGTCTAGTCTTTAGTCTAGTCTATAATCTAGTCTTAAGTCTAGTCTTTTGTCTAGTCTATAGTCTAGCCCATAGTCTAATCTATAGTCTATGCTTTTGTCTAGTCTAGTCGATAGGTTAGTCTATACTCTAGTCTATTGTCTAGTCTACAGTCTAGTCTATAGTCTAGTCTATAGTCTAGTCTATAATCTAGTCTATAGTCTAGTCTATAGTCTAGTCTATAGTCTAGTCTATAGTCTAGTCTATAGTCTAGTCTATAGTCTAGTCTATAGTCTAGTCTATAGTCTAGTCTATAGTCTAGTCTATAGTCTAGTCTATAGTCTAGTCTATAGTCTAGTCTATAGTCTAGTCTATAGTCTAGTCTATAGTCTAGTCTATAGTCTAGTCTATAGTCTAGTCTATAGTCTAGTCTATAGTCTAGTCTATAGTCTAGTCTATAGTCTAGTCTATAGTCTAGTCTGTAGTCTAGTCTAAAGTCTTGTCTATAGACTAGTCTATAGTCTAATGTGTAATCTAGTTCTATGGTCTGGTCTATAGTCCAGTTTTTTTGCTAATTAAGAATTGTTAGTTAGTTTTTCCACCTTTTGTTGTTGACAGCAATTTGTATTGCCTACTTTTAGTTGCCTACTTTACTTAATATAAAGAAAATTTATTTTCTTTTATTTAAATAGGTTTAAGTACCTTAATTATTTATATTTAGTGGGTATCTAAAAGGTGTTGTAAATCTCTTGCTTTCTAAATGTAAACAGCTAAATTTTGTAATCTATTTTTAGGCAGTGCTTCCATTTTTCTCTTCGTTTCAGTTTGTTACATTTTTATTACCTTTTCTGATTAGTTTAAGAGTTGTTAAGTCCTGGTTTATTTATTTTTTTGCAATGACCATTAGTTACCTTAAAAAATAGTAAAGGAAATACATCAAGCTGTGTCGTTTTACCCTAAATAACCTTGTTGCTTTCGTATGACCCTGTTTGTCATACTTCAAAAACCCAACCCCTTAAATAAATCTAAATAAATAAATCTTTGACCAAATATATTTAGACATCGATATTGTTATACCTTTTCATTAAATGACATCATCTATTACAAGGCCTGTTTTTTTTTTGTGTTACCACTGAAAGTAGGTACTCAGCTAAAGGCTCCTTATTTTAAGGCCAAGAAAACCCTTAGAAATGTCATAGAACAAGGAACAAAAAACAGAGCAGTAAATGATACCATTAATTAGTCCCCAGGTGCTAACTACACAGAGAGCCACAGAAAACAACTAAATAAAATGTGATGAAGGAAAATTGTATAAATTTTTACAACATCGTTATTGAAGCAACAAAGAAATCTCTAAAGTAAAAATAATCATAAAATCAAACAACAAACACTTTAATAAAAACACACAACATTCTTAATAAAATGACGAAAACGAAAAGAAATTTCAAATTCTTAGCAACAAAATTACATAAAAGAATCAAAGTAATATTGCCACAAAACAGGAACAAAAAAAAAAATAAATAAATAAAAAAAACTAAGAAAATACAATGACCAGGGTGCGTGCGTCAAACTTTGGTTTAATGGTATTTTTTACTTAAAGGCAACGAAGCAAAAAAACCAAAACCTTTAAAGACGCATACAAAAATATTATAGAACAAGAAAAAAAACACAAACAATCGATTTTAATATTTAAAGGGGCCATATAAAACATTTTATAGCAATACCAACTATAACAACATCCTCTTCAGCCCCCTCGCCAAAAGACATCGTACAGACCTTCTAAACCATATCGAGGAAGCTTTAGCAAGTGAGGCATACAAATAGCAACAGCAACAACAACAAAGGGCAAGCGACACACCTTTGTCAAGGTGATGGCAACATTAACACAGTTTGATGACACACGTTTAGCCACTTTTAATAGGTAAACGTCATTATCACAATATCATTATTATCATTAAGCAGCAGCAATATTCTAAACTATGTTAACGTCATCATCTATCTCTGACTCAAGACCTGTTCTTACACACTTTCCCTCCTCTTGTTTATAAATAAATTGCATCATATTTAAAATTCTTTAACAGGTGACCTTAAAAATTTATATATTTATTTTTTTTTTAAATTTTCCATAAATTTAAATTCCCTTAACTACTGATTTTAAAATTTGATTTATGTTCTTATAAAACAAAATTTTTCGACTTGTTCATAAATAAACTTTGTTAAATGTTTAAGCTCGTTAAATTGTGTTTTTTTTTCAGTAAATTCTCCATAGACTAAATATAAGCCTAAAAGTATAGCATTATTTTCTTTAATATACTAACTTGGTTACCTATAGCAAACAATAACTTTTTTCTTTTTGTTGTTATTTGTTTCTTTTGTAAATAAATCAAAAAATGTCTAAAATTAGTCTCAATCAAAATAAAATTGTCACCAAGAACAAGTTAAATTAAACCATTAACAGACAAGTGATAAACTGTATACTTTTAGGGGCATAGGAAAGTAAAAATCTAAAGTCTACTTTCAGGCAAAGGAAAAACGTATAGCTAATTGAATCTGTTTTAGTTCAATTCTAATTCACTATTCTGTTCCATTTCAGTTCTTCTTCTGATCTAGTTCTATTCCAGTTCTGTTCTAGTTCTGTTCTAGTTCCGTTCTAGTTCCGTTCTAGTTCAGTTCTAGTTCAGTTCTAGTTCAGTTCTAGTTCAGTTCTAGTTCTGTTCTAGTTCTGTTCTAGTTTTGTTCTAGTTATGTTCTAGTTCTGTTTTAGTTTTGTTCCAGTATTGTTCAAGCTTTGTTCTAGTTCTGATCTGACTTCTAGTTAAATTCTAGTTTTGTTCTAGTTCTGCTCTAGTTCTGTTATATTTCTGTTCTATTTCTGTTCTAGATATGTTCTAGGTCCGTTCTAGTTCTGTTCTAGTTCTGCTCTAGTTCTAGTTCTGTTCTAGTTATGTTCTAGTTCTGTTCTAGTTCTGTTCTAGTTCTGTTCTAGTTCTGTTCTAGACTGTTCTAATTCTGTTCTGGTTCTGTTCTAGTTCTGTTCTAGTTCTGTTCTAGTTCTGTTCTAGTTCTGTTCTAGTTCTGTTCTAGTTCTGTTCTAGTTCTGTTCTAGTTCTGTTCTAGTTCTGTTCTAGTTCTGTTCTAGTTCTGTTCTAGTTCTGTTCTAGATCTGTTCTAGTTCTGTTCTAGTTCTGTTTTAGTTCTGTTCTTGTTCTGTTCTAATTCTGTTCTAGTTCTGTTCTAGTTATGTTCTAGTTCGGTTTTAGTTCTGTTCTAGTTCCAGTTCTGTTCCAGTTCTGTTCTAGATCTGTTCTAGATCTGTTCTAGGTCTGTTTTAGTTCTGTTCTAGTACTGTTCTAGTTCTGGTCTTATTTAGTTCTCGTACAGTTCTAGTTCACTTCTCGTTCATTGTGAAATTGTTTTCATTTGTTTCCCTGAAAGTATGCTCTAGTTTTGTTGTTGTGGTTCTTATGGTTTAATGATTTTCCTTTCACTTTTAATTTCATTCATTTCAATTCCTACTTATCCAGACTCTTTTATTTATTTCTTATCATAAATCTTTAAATCACACAAAAACATATTTTTTTCTTTTTATATTCCAAAAAAGTCTTCTTTTAACAGTTTATTTAAAGTCAAAAAATCGATTTAAAAACAAACTAGATCTTGTTTACCAAATAAAATTCTAGGAAACGAACTCCAAAAACTTTTACCTTGTCTTAAATTAAAATCTTCTATTTATTTTTTTTGGTAGGCGTAGTAGTAAAGATTTTTTTAATTTTGTTGAAATGTTTCAATATAATTTTGCACAAGTTTATAAATCGATTTCGTTGACACATTTAGTTAGCGGGTATCATTTACTAGACGGTCTGCCATCCAATTCTACATGAGTGAAGTGATGACTGTTATTGTTGACTTTGGTTTTTTCCATAGACTACATTTAGGGTTGTTGTTATTAAATACACGGTTTTAACTTTTACATTTGTTAAACAGTTTTAAAATAAAAAGTTTTCCGCTTCAATAACTGTATGCGGATGGTATGTTTTGGTAAATGTTTAAGAAACGTGATGAAAATTTATAACTACCAAAAGAAAAAAAAAAACGTATGATCAATACTTTTTGCTGCTTATGAAGTGATGGCTGCCTAAAAGTATGCTATGAATATTGAAGTCTTACTGTTTATATATATATATATATATATTTTTGGTGGTAAGTTATATTGTTAAATATTGAACTGAGGATTTGTGTGCAATAAATGTTTTTCTATTGAGATATTGTGTAACAATTTGTAGTTTAGTTTAAGTTATAAAAAATAATAAAATTATTACAAATTTTGCTGGCGGCCAATACATACATATGTATGTATGTCCAATAATGTTTTTTCTTATTTTGCAGCCAAACCTTTTTGCTGGAAATTTTGGTAGTTTTTTGGATAGAAAAACGTGAGCAAAATCCTAAATATATAATTGTTAGGAGGGTTACCTTAATTTTGGAAAGGGGAGGAGGAAATATAAAGGTATGAAGTAACTTATAAAAAACTTCTTCAAATGCTTTTAAAATTATTAAACGCTTTATAAACTAGATTATAGACTACTTTAAAGATAAATCTATATACTCTATTATAGACTAGACTAGTGGATAGGCTATAGATCTGACTATACCATAAACTAGATTATAAACTAGATTATAAACTAGACTATAGACTAGATATAGTATAGTCTAAGGTATACACTAAAATATAGACTAAATGATAAACTAGACAATAGACTAGACCATAGTATATACTATAGACTAGATTATAGACTAGACTATAGTCTAGAATATAGACAAGACGATGGAATAGACTATAGAGTAGACTATGGACTATACTAAAGACTATGGACTATACTATAGACTACACTATAGGCTAGACTATAGACTAGACTATAGACTAGACTATAGACTATAGACTAGACTATAGACTATAGACTAGACTATAGACTAGACTATAGAGTAGACTGTAGACTAGACTAAGGACTAGACTTAGAGTAGACTATAGTCTAGAATATAGACAAGACTATAAATAGGAATATAGATAGGAATATAACTAGACTATAGACTAGACTATAGACTAGACTATAGACTATAGACCAGACTATAGACCAGACTATAGACTAGACTATAGACTAGACTATAGACTAGACTATAGACTAGACTATAGACTAGACTATAGACTAGACTATATACTAGACTATAGACTAGACTATAGACTAGACTATAGACTAGACTATAGACTAGACTATAGACTAGACTATAGACTAGACTATAGACTAGACTATAGACTAGACTATAGACAAGACTATAGACTAGACTATAGACTAGACTATAGACTAGACTATAGACTAGACTAGACTATAGACTAGACTATAGACTAGACTAGACTATAGACTAGACTATAGACTAGACTAGACTATAGACTAGACTATAGACTAGACTATAGACTAGACTATAGACTAGACTATAGACTAGACTATAGACTAGACTATAGAGTAGACTGTAGACTAGACTATAAACTAGACTATAGAGTAGACTATAGATTAGACTATAGACTAGACTGTATACTAGAATATAGACTAGACTTAGAGTAGAATATATTCTAGAATATAGACAAGACTATAGACTAGATGAAATTTAAAATATTTATTTAATTTCCTTAAACAAAAAACAAAATTTTCATTATTTTGAATAGTTTTTTAATTGTTGTTTTTTTTTTTAATTAAAAATCTAGTTTTAAATAAATTTGTTCTCATTCTGTTTAATTTTTCCAAAATATCACACTGTTTTTAATTAAAAAAAAACAAAATAATGTAGCAACAAATTTGTTGGCATACTTTTGGGGGGAAATAGAATAGAAAAGTTGTTTAACACTTGGTAGTTTTAAATAGAAAAATTTCAACTATTATGTTAGTCTAAATATGAAAATGTATATAAAAATTTGTTTGCTATTTATAACCTTAACAGCTTGTTAACAGTTATAGAAATAGTGTTGCATATTTAAAGGGGCGATGTTTTTTCTAAACAGAAAAAAAACAAGAATTTGGTTTAGTAGTATTTTAAGTATGAATTAAGTGTGAAATATTTTTGAAGCATTTAAATAAAACAAGTATTAAGCTAGTAAATATATGTTGCTTTTAAAATCTTACTTTTATTTGTTTAATGCTTGATTTTTGTTTTTAGGTTTTTAAATTAAAAAAAATGTCAGATTTGTTTTAAAAACTTTGTAAATAAAGTGAGTCAGTAAGGAAACACTTTGAATCATATGTTGCCTTTAAAATAACAACAATGTCTAGAAATTATACCTAAAAGTATGCTAAACTTATATACAATTTCGTACAACCACTCACTACACTTATTTAAAATACTCAAGTTATTGTATGTTTAAGAAAAAATAACACCCAGTAGTTCTAAAAGGGACTATAACAAATTCCAAAGATCATTATTAAATCAATTGCCACTTTATTGTAACCTAGTAGACATAATTGTATACAGTAAGGGAAATATTCACATTATAGTAAATTGTCTTGTTAGTTTGGCTGACAAGCACTTTTTAAAAGATTCTCAAATTAAATTAGCTCCAGGGGACATGGTCGCTGAGATATCCTTTGGTATTACCAAGTTTTTATTTTCCTTTACACAAATTATCCTTGTATGTTTAAAAATAGAGTAATGATTATAAAAAAATTTCAAACATTGTTTTATAATGGTTGTTACGTTTTAATTAATGTGGTTGTGCGGGAAATTGGCACAACTGGGATATAACATTAAAATTTGTGGCAAAGTCTATATCTACGAGAAGAAAGTGGAGGGAATAACAAATTATACTACAAACCGGGTAGGATGTTAAGCACTACAGCATAACATATCAAACATTAAAGTTTGGTAGAGCAAAAAATAATAAAGATGAGGAAAGGTAAATTTAAATTAAAATCCATGTAATTGGTTTGTTATAGCAATAAAGTTTTTAATTAAAGCTAATTTATTATTAAGAGAGAATGTCAAAAGAACTAATAAAACCGGAAATATTAAAAAAACGAAATTTATTTTACCAACTAAATATTTGAGGTTTAAGAAAATCTAATGAAAGGAAATGATAAAACTTTTAATAAATTTTAAAATAAACAATAAAAAAATATATAAAAAAACATTGACTTCATTTTTATTTATTCTTATAGCTAAAAGGCTAATCTAAAGACTAGACTATAAACTACACTAGACTACACAGACTAGACTATAGACTAGTCTACAGACAATGGACTGCTCTATATACTAGACTTTACATTAGACGATAAACTATACTAAAGACTAATGTATAAATTAAACTTTCAACACTAAAGTATAGACTAGTTTACAGACTAAAGACGAGACTATGACTAGAAACTAAAGTTTTTACTAAACAATAGACTAGACAATATACTAGAGTCTACTCTAGGATCTAGACAAGACTATAGATTAGACCATATACTAGACAAAACAAAAACTACACTAGTTAATAGACTACACTTTATACTAGACTGTAGGCTAGACCATAGACTTGACTATAGAATAAACTATATACTAGACTATAGATTATACTATAGACCATAGGCTAGACTATAGACAAAGCTATATACTAGACTAAAGACTAGACTATAGACCAGACTATAGAATAGACTTAAGACTAGACCATAGACTAGACTGTAGACTAGGCTATAGACTAAACTATAGACTAGACTATAGACAATATAGACTGTAGACTTGACTATAGACTGACTAAAGACTGGAATATAGACTAGACTATAGACTAGACTATAGACTGGACTATAGACTATAGACTAGACTATAGACTAGACTATAGACTAGACTATAGACTAGACTATAGACTAGACTATAGACTACACTATAGACTAGACTATAGACTAGACTATAGACTTGACTATAGACTAGACTATAGACTAGACTATAGACTAGACTATAGACTAGACTATAGACTAGACTATAGACTAGACTATAGACTAGACTATAGACCAGACTGTAGACTAGACTACAGACCAGTTATAATTAACTAACTATTTGCCTATTTATCTTTCTTTCTATCTATCTGTCTATCTATCTATTTATTTATCTATCTATCTATCTATCTATCTATCTATCTATCTATCTATCTATCTATCTATCTATCTATATATCTATCTATCTATCTATCTATCTATCTATCTATCTATCTATCTATCTATCTATCTATCTATCTATCTATCTATCTATCTATCTATCTATCTATCTATCTATCTATCTATCTATCTATCTATCTATCTGTCTATCTATCTATCTATTTATCTATCTATCTATCTATCTATCTATCTATCTATCTATCTATCTATCTATCTATCTATCTGTTTATCTAACTATCTTTGTAACTTACTAACTATCTCACTAACTGATTATCTAACCAACTTCATATATATAACTAACTAACCATTTTTCTGATTCGCCTTAAGTTATGCTTTACTTTTAGTTATTCCATGCCCTTGTCTTTAGGCACAAAAAATCATCACATTTTGAAAAAAACCTCAACTAATAAAACAAATAAACCATTAAATTGCTATCAGTCAAATACCAAAAAATTGCTACAAATTTTCAACTTTAAGCTATAATTGTTAATTTATTTTAACACTTAAAGCACTTTTGCTGACACTTCACGAAAAAAACGAGGAAAATTTCCTCTAATACCCTTATTTACTAACATCCAAACAACTTTAAGTTATAATAATAAAAATCAAATTTAATAACAAAAGTTTAGAGAGAGAGAAGGGGGTTTATTTTTTTTACCCTTACAAATTCAGAAACCCAAAAAGAAGGTTTCCACAAGATGACACATTTTCTTCAAAGTTTAAATGAAAGTATTTCCCCCCTCCTTTTTCTTTCACTATGATGTTAACAGAACCTATATAAGGTAGAGATTACTTGGTAATGTCTGGCAAAGGCAAACAAATAAATATTTTACAGTTTGACAGTAAAAAATAGAGAGTATGAAAAAAACAGCTTTAGATATTGAGACAAATGTTTGCCGGGAGAGATGTAAGAAAAAAACAAAGTTTATTTTAGCTTAAAGAAAACTAACGTGTCAAAAATTGTGTGTGAAAAACTAGTTAAGGAATTTTATTATCAAGAAAACAATAGCAATCCCTTAAGAAAAGCGTTAAGCTGAAAAGGTTGTCAGAAAAAAAAGAAATAAAATTAAAGGATTTAAATAAAATATTAACAATTTTTTATATACGAATTTTATTTTAATTTTAGAAACTTTTTTTCAAACTTAAAAGTAAAACCATAAACAATTTATTATAAATATATATTTTAAATCCAAATCTTTCGTCTAGCCTATATCTATAGTGTAGTCCAGTCTATAGTATAGTCTACAGTATTGTCTATTGTCTAGTCTATAGTCTAGTCTATTCTATAGTCTAGTATATAGTCTAGTCTATAGTCTAGTTTATAGTCTAGTCTGTAGTCTAGTCTATAGTCTAGTCTATAGTCTAGTCTATAGTCTAGTCTATAGTCTAGTCTATAGTCTAGTCTATAGTCTAGTCTATAGTCTAGTCTATAGTAGTCAATAGTCTAGTCTATCTAGTCTATAGTCTAGTCTATAGTCTAGTCTATAGTCTAGTCTATAGTCTAGTCTATAGTCTAGTCTATAGTCTAGTCTATAGTCTAGTCTATAGTCTAGTCTATAGTCTAGTCTATAGTCTAGTCTATAGTCTAGTCTATAGTCTAGTCTATAGTCTAGTCTATAGTCTAGTCTATAGTCTATCTATAGTCTAGTCTATAGTCTAGTCTATAGTCTAGTCTATAGTCTAGTCTATAGTCTAGTCTATAGTCTAGTCTATAGTCTAGTCTATAGTCTAGTCTATAGTCTAGTCTATAGTCTAGTCTATAGTCTAGTCTATAGTCTAGTCTATAGTCTAGTCTATAGTCTAGTCTATAGTCTAGTCTATAGTCTAGTCTATAGTCTAGTCTATAGTCTAGTCTATAGTCTAGTCTATAGTCTAGTCTATAGTCTAGTCTATAGTCTAGTCTATAGTCTAGTCTATAGTCTAGTCTATAGTCTAGTCTATAGTCTAGTCTATAGTCTAGTCTTAAGTATAGTCTATAGTCTTGTCTATAGTCTAGTCTATATTCCAGTCTATAGTCTAGTCTATAGTCGAGTTTATAGTATAGTCTATTGTATAGTGTATAGTATAGTGTATAGTCTAGTCTATAGTCGAGTCTATATTATTGTCTATAGTTTATTCTATAGTCTAGTGTATAGTCCAGTCTATAGTCAAGTCTATAGTCTGGTCTATAGTCTAGTCTATAGTCAAGTCTATACTCAAGTCTATAGTCTAGTCTATAGTCTAGTCTATAGTCTAGTCTATAGTCTAGTCTATAGTCTAGTCTATAGTCTAGTCTATAGTCTAGTCTATAGTCTAGTCTATAGTCTAGTCTATAGTCTAGTCTATAGTCTAGTCTATAGTCTAGTCTATAGTCTAGTCTATAGTCTAGTCTATAGTCTAGTCTATAGTCTAGTCTATAGTCTAGTTTATAGTCTAGTCTATAGTCTAGTCTATAGTCTAGTCTATAGTGTAGTCTATAGTCTAGTCTATAGTCTAGTCTATAGTCTAGTCTATAGTCTAGTCTATAGTCTAGTCTATAGTCTAGTCTATAGTCTAGTCTATAGTCTAGTCTATAGTCTAGTCTATAGTCTAATCTAGTCTATAGTCTAGTCTATAGTCTAGTCTATAGTCTAGTCTATAGTCTAGTCTATGGTCTAGTCTATAGTCTAGTCTATAGTCTAGTCTATAGTCTAGTCTATAGTCTAGTCTATGGTCTAGTCTATAGTCTAGTCTATAGTCTAGTCTATAGTAAAGTTTATAGTCTGGTCTATAGTCTGGTCTTTTGTCTAGTTTATAGTATAGTCTATAGTTTAGTCTATAGTCTAGTCTAAAGTCTTGTCTATAATCTTGTCTATAGTCTAATCTATATTCTACGTTTAAAATCTATGTTTTTATTAACGTTACGTTTGTTAGGCCCCCAAAAACATGCAATTGTTTTTCTTATATTATTACAAAACTAACTATACCTAACGCAAGCAGCCTAAAAACAACTAACAGCAAACAAAGCCAGACCCTAAAGTCATTTATGTTTGGCCATATAACCAATGTAACGAAAATAATAAACTTTTCACCGTTTTAGCCTAGGGTTATGCAACAATTATTGTTAGCAAAACAACAGCACAACCCGAAGAAAAAAACAGCAACTGAGCACAAAGTTAAACTAGCAAAATTGAAAAAAAACTGTTAGCAACAAAAAAGTTTGTTTAACAAATATGTTAAACTACTGTTGGTATTACATATTTTATTAATAAATTTTACATATTGCCATTATATAAAAACAATAAACAGCAAATAATCGATGGTTTAAATAAAGAGTATATTAAAAAAGAGCCAAAAAAGCAAACAACTGGTTAGTGAAAATAGTTTTGTAGGTAACAGCAAAAAGTGTCAAAACAATTTGGTAAACACAATTGAAGGATTTTTTTTGAGAAAAATAAAAACAATTGAAAAGCCTAAAGACAGGCAGTGCAGAAATATAAATTTTTTCAATAACTTTAAAAAGTAATAATATAAAATTATTTTCTTTAATATTACATTCGCTTTTAATATTTTGGTTTCATAACAACTTTAGTTATTTATTTAACTTATATTTCATTTTTAACCTCCTAAAAGTATGCTTTCCCATATGCCTAAGCCTTTAATGTTTAAAATTTTGAAATCTTCTTATATTTGTATGATTTTATTTCTGTAGTTGAATTTATGGTTTTTCTTTTTGTATCCTTTTCTATTTACCTTTTACATTTTACTCTCGTTTAGTCATCAAAATATTTTTAATCCTTAATGTAGACTATACTTTAAAAAAGGCAGTAATTTTTATTTACATCTGCATTGTATTTATATATTTTTCTAAGAATTATATTATAAAATTTATTTCATTTATTTAAAGAATGTTTACGAAAGACAAAGTTATGCTTTAAATGAGTATTAAAGTATAATTTACGCCTTAAAGTAGGCTTCTTAAATTTATAGAAAAAATTTTTGAAAATTTGGTTTAAGTCTATAAACCGTTTTATAGTTTCGTCTATAATCTAATCTATAGTAGAGTTTAGTCTTAGTTTAGTATGTATTCTTTTATATGGTGTAGTCTATAGTTAAGTATATAGTCTAGCCTATACTTTAGTCTATAGTCTAGTCTGTTGTCTAGACAAAAGTCTAGTCTATGGTCTAATCTATAGCCTTATCTATCGTCTAGTCTATAGTCCAGTCTACAGTCTAGTATGTAATCTAGTCTAGTCTATAGTTTAGTCTATAGTCTAGTTTATAGTTTAGTCTATAGTATAGTCTATATTCTATATATTCTAGTCTATAGTTTAGTCTGTAGTCTAGTCTGTAGTCTAGTCTATAGTCTGGTCTATAGTCTGGTCTATAGTCTAGTCTATAGACTCTATAGTCTAGTCTAAGTTTAATCTTTAGTCTAGTATATAGTCTTGCCCATTGTCTAGTTTTTAGTCTAGTCTATAGTCTAGTCTATAGTCTAGTCTATAGTCTAGTCTATAGTCTAGTCTATAGTCTAGTCTATAGTCTAGTCTATAGTCTAGTCTATAGTCTAGTCTATAGTCTAGTATATAGTCTAGTCTATAGTCTAGTCTATAGTCTAGTCTATAGTCTGGTCTATAATCTAGTCTACAATCTAGTTTACAATCTAGTCTACAGTCTAGTCTATAGAGTAGTCAATAGTCTAGTCTATAGTCTAGTCTTTAGTCTAGGCTATAGTCTAGTCTATAGTCTTGTCTGTAGTATAGTCTATAGTCTAGCTATAGTCTAGTCTATAGTCTGGTCTATAGTCTCGTCTATATTCTAATCTATAGTCTAGTCTATAGTCTAGTCTATAGTCTAGTCTATAGTCTAGTCTATAGTCTAGTCTTTAGTCTAGTCTATTGTCTAGTCTATAGTCTTGTCTATATTCTGGTCTATAGTCTTGTCTATATTGTAGTCTACAGTCTTGTCTATAATCTAGTCTATTCTATTCTATGAATATTTTCAATAAAATATTTTTTTAACGAAAAACTTTCATGAACTTTTTAATTTTCCATTTTTTATCACTGCTGTTACACACTCCTTAAACTTTTCCCCTTAAAATATGTGTTGTTATGTGTGAGTTTCTTTACCTTTTCATATTGTGTCTAAAAAGTAAGTATATATTAAAAAAAGGTAGAACGTGTTGACTTTTAACACAATTATGCCAGTTATATAATTTATAACATATCAAAAATTAATTGTTTTTTATTTCCATTTATGTATTCCATTAATAAAGATAATGATTTAAGCCGATATAAATTGTAATTGTTATAATTGTTTAATACACATACCGTTGCTGACCTTTACGGTCAATAGCCTAAAGATTGATTATACTGTTTAATGATTTCTTAATAAGCCAACACCTTAAGGTAGGCTATGAAATTAATAAGCAAGAAAATTAGAAAGGAATTAAATTGTATTAAATGGTATTAAAACGATCAAGTATAAAGTTATGAAAATGAAAAAATACTCTAAGGATTAGGTTATAAAAAGATTTTTAAGGTTTTTTATAAAAAGGTGAAAACATCTAAAAGCATGCTTTAAGTTATTAATAAATATTTTTTGCTTTATATTAAAGCTTGAAGTTTATAACAATTTAAATTGTATAACTTTTAATTTATTACTCTTAATTTGTTGTTTAAACTGCAATTTTATTTCATACATTTTATATATATTTATGAAATTATAAATCATTTTATCGCATTTTCTGACGAACTTTATATCATTTTAAAAACCAAATCATGTTTTTCTGTCGAATGTCATACAAAACACATTTGCAATTCAAATGTCACTTAATTTATGTCATACAATTTGTTTTCGTTCTTTTTTTCCTTCATCTCGTTTAAAACCAAAACTCCTCTATTTTTTTGGAGGGGAGTTGATTTATGGCCTTCAATGGCGACATTTACTTTAGTTTTTCAAATATAAAGCGCATTTGTCAATTTATTAAAATATATAGCTTATAAATTATGCAGCAAACAATTTACTAAAGAGAAATGTCAAGTATACAAAAGGCAAACCAAAGTAAGTGTTGTAGCCTAAAAATAGGCTACGCTTTTGTAAAATAACACTTTCTTGACTTCTCTGATTAAAGGAAACTATGGATTTAAAACATGAATTGATCTCGAAAGCAAATAGATCTACAACTGAACTAGAACCGAACTAGAACTAAACTAGAACTGAACTAGAACAAAACTAGAACTGAACTAGAACTGAACTAGTACTGAACTAGTACTTAACTAGTACTGAACTAGAACTGATCTAGAACTGAACTAGAACTAAACTAGAACTAAACTAGAACTAAACTAGAACTAAACTAGAACTAAACTAGAACTGAATTAGAACTGCACTAGAACTAGAATTGAAATAGAACTGAACTAGAACTGAGCTAGAGCTGATCTAGAACTGAACTAGCACTAGAATTGAACAAGAACAGAACTGATCTAGAACTAAACTAGAATTGAACTAGAACTGAACTGAACTAGAACTGAGCGAGAACTGAACTAGCACTAGAATTGAACTTGAACAGAACTGAACTAGAACTGAATCAGAACTGAACTACAATTGGAACTGAATTGGAACTGAACTAGAACTGAACTAGAAATTAACTAGAAATGAACTAGAACTGAACTAGAAATGAACTTGAACTGAACTAAACTAGAACTGAACTGGAAATGAACTAAAACTAACAAGATCTGAATAAGAACTAAACAAGAGCTGAAATAGAACTACAATAGTCCAGTCTCTTCTGTAGTCGCGTCCATAATCTATTTCAAAGTCTAGTGTACAATTTAGCATAAGTTCTAGACTATAGTCTCGTATATTATTTTTTTTAATTTTAGTAACGTATACTGCTTCCATTTGTTTTAATTTCGTTATATATTGTTCTCACATTAGATACTTTCTAAAAACCCCTAAAAGTATACTTTAGTTTTTTAATACCATAATAGCAACAAAAAAGTAAATATAAGATATGTCTTACAATTTTAAGTAAACTTTTATTGAATAGAAATCTAAAATAAAATATCATTACTTAAAAGCCAGCCATAGCAAAGAACAGTGGAGCAAAACGTAAATTATAGTTATGGAAAAGCTAAGAAGAAAGTATAAACTTTGTACTACTGTTCGCAATTTATTTCAACCACTATTTGTTTTCTGCCTTTTGTTTTATTGCATTGTTATTTCAATATCTGTGAAAATATTTATAGCATAATCTTTAGCTCAATAACATGCGAAATAGAAAAAAAATGAAAATTGCATACTTTAAGGCTCAAGCAGCCATGCATTTGAACGAAATGATTTTCAAATAATTTCTTTCTTCTTTACAATCTTGTAAGGATTGTTGTTTTTTTAATATTCTAAAAGAAAATCTATAGGTTACCATGTGGTTTATATGCAATTTAAACATATTGAACAATGCAAGAAAATATCTATAAAATCTATAGCATACGTTAAGGCTTTACTAGGGCTTTCTTTAGGAATTTTTATTTTCAAAAATATTTAGAAAAAATTGTGTAAGAGGCAGAGTTTTCTTTTTTTTTTCTTGGATAATCTTTAAGAAAGATAAATTGTTATTTAAGAGATATGCGAAATAAATTGAATTTTTACTAGAGCATATTTCAAGGGATAATAAATAAATAATGTGTCATGTATTTTAAGACAGGAGTTGAAAGTTTTAAGATTTTGGTATTACGTTTATGCCTAACATATAGACTAGACTATAAATTCAACTGTAGGTATGACAATAGACAAAAATACAGACTTGACTATACACCAGACTAGACTATAGATAAGACTATAGACTAGACTAAAGACTAGACTAAGACTAGACTATAGAGTAGACTGTAGACTAGACTATAGACTAGACTATAGACTAGACTATAGACTAGACTATAGACTAGACTATAGACTAGACTATAGACTAGACTATAGACCAGACTATAGACTAGACTAAAGACTAGACTATAAACTATACTATAGTTTAGAATATATACTAGACTATAGTCTAGTCTATAGTCTAGGCTATATTATAGACTAGATTATAGACTAGATTATAGACTAGACAATAGACTAGACTATAGACAAAAATATAGACTATAGACTAGAGTATGCTATAGACTAAACTAGAATAGACTAGGCTATAAACTAGACTAAAAACTTGTCTATAGACTAGACTATACTATAGACTAGACTATATCCTAGACCAGAAGCTAAACTATAGTTTTGTTTCTCACTGTTTCAAGTACATCAAGTGCAATAAATATCTTAAAAATTTTAATATTCAGTTGATTTTGAATAACCCTCCCACAAGTATGCCACACTAAACATACTATTTTAATTAAAATATTCTCTCGCGCTACTCATACGTTGCAAAAAAAATCTAAAGAAGAAGCTATTTGCAGTCAAAATTACCTATTTAAAGAGCAATAAAATACGAAGAATTTTAATTAAAAAAACGCAAGCCCAAAGGTATGCTTAATTTAAATACAACAAATAGCATGCGAGAGATTATATAACAGAAATTTTAGTTTGCAAATTAATTGTTATTTAATTAATTATTTGTATAGTGTTTTATTTTAAAATAAACAAAAAAATATTTAACAGATAATTTACAAATGCACACACAAGGTGAATCAAACAAGAAATTACATGTAATTACAAAATCCTAGAGGTATGCTTTCAAATTTTAACAATTGGCAAAAATAAAACAAATATTTAAAGTTACAGATATTACCAGGAAACAATAGGAATTTCAAAAGGATTTGTGTTTAAAAGATAAAAAATGAGCTTAAATTAATTTAAGATTTTTCTTAGGAATTGTTGCCTATTTTTAGGCTTTAATCTAAAACATTTTTTCTACTTAAACTGCTACATTTTTTGTTGCCAATTTGTTTTATATATTTGGCAAAATTTATTAGAATTTCAATTATATTATTCCCTCGTTTTATGTATAAACAAGAAAAGCAACCGCCTAAAAGTATACTACAAATATAAACTTCAAAACCTTGCAAACAACTCTCACAAAAAAAGAAAAAGAAACATTTATATAATAAATAACCTTTTAAGGGAGTCTAACACCCACAAAAAAGGAAGTTAACCTCACAACCTTTAACATATAAGAAACAAAACATGAATGTGCAATTTTCCATAATAGAAAATGCAAGTTATTTTTTTTCTTTGCTTCTTTTCAACTATATTATCAGAATTTTCTTAGTAAAAAAAGTAAAAGGCCAAGAAATAACGAAAAAAAGAAAGCAATATTCATACAACTACAAATATATGAATAATATTTTTCCCAAAACGGAAATGTGTTTATGTACGGGTTTTGGAATATTATTAGTATTACAACACACAAAAATAGCAAATTCATAAAAAAAGGCAGGCTGTGCTGCTATTAGACTCTAGAGGTCTAAATCGATTATGCAAACACGCAAAACAAAACTATCTTAGTGAAACGTATAAACACAAAATCTATTCTATTTTTCTACAAATTTCAATCCATTTTCACTCTTCAATCTATTGTTAAACACGCAATCTAAATGCAAATAAAAGTATTAATAAAAGGACTCTCGAGAGGAGGCAGAGTACGAGGAGTTCCCACACTAACATCAACAGCAAACCACTGGCAAATAAATATGGGTTAGATAATAAAGCAAAAAGGAACTTAAGATAAAGAACATTTGAAGGGGAGTCAAATGCTGAATTACGTATAAACACGTAACTATAGTTTAACACAAAACTAAAATTGTACTATACTAGAAATGAACTGAACTAGAACTGAACTAGAATTGAACTAGAACTGAACTAGAACTGAACTAGAACTGAACTAGAACTGAACTAGAACTAAACTAGAACTGAACTAGAACTGAACTAGAACTGAACTAAAACTGAACTAGAACTGAACTAGAACTAATCTAGAACTGAACTAGAACTGAACTAGAACTAAACTAGAACTAAACTAGAACTGAACTAGAACTGAACTAGAACTGAACTAGAACTGAACTAGAACTGAACTAGAACTGAACTAGAACTGAACTAGAACTGAACTAGAACTGAACTAGAACTGAACTAGAACTGAACTAGAACTGAACTAGAACTGAACTTGAACTAGAACTGAACTAGAACTGATCTAAAACTGAACTAGAACTGAACTAGAACTGAACTAGAACTGAACTAGAACTGAACTAGAACTGAACTAGAACTGAACTAGAACTGAAATAGAACTGAACTAGAACTGAACTAGAACTGAACGAGAACAGAACTGAACTAGAACTGAACTAGAACTGATCTAAAACGGAACTAGAACTGAACTAGAACTGAACTAGAACTGAACTAGAACTGAACTAGAACTGAACTAGAACTGAACTAGAACTGAACTAGAACTGAACTAGAACTGAACTAGAACTGAACTAGAACTGAACTAGAACTGAACTAGAACTGAACTAGAACTGAACTAGAACTGAACTAGAACTGAACTAGAACTGAACTAGAACTGAACTAGAACTGAACTAGAACTGAACTAGAACTGAACTAGAACTGAACTAGAACTGAACTAGAACTGGACTAGAACTGAACTAGAACTGAACTAGAACTGAACTAGAACTGAACTAGAACTGAACTAGAACTGAACTAGAACTGAACTAGAACTGAACTAGAACTGAACTAGAACTGAACTAGAACTGAACTAGAACAGAACTAGAACAGAACTAGAACTGAACTAGAACTGAACTAGAACTGAACTAGAACTGAACTAGAACTGAACTAGAACTGAACTAGAACTGAACTAGAACTGAACTAGAACTGAACTAGAACTGAACTAGAACTGAACTAGAACTGAACTAGAACTGAACTAGAACTGAACTAGAACTGAACTAGAACTGAACTAGAACAGAACTTTAACAGAAGTAGAATAGAACTTTAATAGAACTAGAACTGAACTAGAACTGAACTAGAACAGAACTAGAACAAACTAGAACAGAACTAGAACAGACATAGAACAGAACTAGGGCAGAACTGGAATAGAACCAGAACAAGAGCAAATATAAAACAACATAACTAGAACTGAACTATTTTTTAAAACTTTCCTATTAATTCTTCTACGAATAATCCTAGAAACAAAGACCACATTCATGAGACGATTATTGTGGTTTCAGTGACCTTTTGTTTATCCATAATCGCTCTGCTACAATTACATGTTGTCGCGTTTTAATTTATTTAAATTTTCTAATTGTTTCACAATTTAAGACTACAACAACAACTAATACCTAAACAACTTAATGATGGTGTTAAAAAGCTAAGCAATGAATGACATGCAACCAGTAAAACAACTTCAACATGAACATGTTACTTCCTCTCTGACCGTTTAAAATATCTAAAAAGGAAACACCTTAGTGACAGTTATGATATAAATTTTACATTTAATTAAAAAGGTAAAATTTTAAATATACTTTACAAAATAAAACCTTTTGAAATTTTCAAGCTTTTATCAATATTTGTTTGTGTACAAAAAAACACAGAATTTTGTATAAATTTCATTTGAAAATATCAATAACCTAAAGGTATGCTACTTACTCTTTAATGCCACAAAGTATGCTATATAACAATAGCTTTATTATAGACTATGGTAAATAGATTTAAAAAGAGGTTAAAGGAGGAAAAACAGAGAGAGAGAGAGTGTAAAGGGAAAATAACAAATGTTTTTTTGTGTTATTGGTTATGTAGCATAAGTACCGGGTTATATTGAATGTCAATTCCTTTTTTGATGCTGATGCTGTAGTTGATAAAAGAGTTACACGAATTTTCTGCCTTCAGAAATCTGTCAATCATTTAGGGAATAGAAAAGAGCAAAAAAAGAAAGAAGATTATTGGCGAAAGTATTTAAGCTAAAAACATCTAAGATCCAATGGAAAAGTTAGACTAGAAACCAATCAAGAATTTTTAAAATTTTAGGAAAATCTGAAAATTTTAAATTTCCCTAGAAAAGAAAAAAATCATTTAATTTCCTTTCTTTTTGCTCCAGTTATTTAAGAATTTTGTTAAATTTTTTAACATTAACTTTCTTCAGTTAATAAACTTAAAATAACTTCCTTAAAAGACTACTTATGTCGTCTTATGCCGTCGTCTTACTTTTCTTCTTTTTTTCCTCTCAATTTTACACTGACATACCATAATTTCCATATAATCATTCCAAGCGTGCAAGCATTATTAATACAATAATTTAAGTTCAAGTCATCATCATCATCATCCTTATCCTTAGCATTCGCCTGTTTTACTACTCGTCGTCCTCTTGACTGCAATTTTCCACAACTACTAATATGATTCATTTGCTTGCCACACGGCAGGCGTTCAGGCAGGCAACCAACAAGTATATAAGTCATTTTCACGTTTCCTTTTTTATTCATTCTTGCATTCATATTCATTTGGTTTAAAGTGCAAGTAATCAGCAAACAGAAAGGAAGTAAAATGGAATAATGAAAAATAAAAAAACATTAAATGACTCGCTTGCAGAACTACCTGCTTTCAACTGGCTTTTCTTACGTTCTAGTGGTCGTATTAAATACAAACACATTTACCTTGTGGTTGAGAAAGTGGCAAAAAAAATATATTGGAACTAAACAGGTCAATTGGAAATTTCGGGTGAAAACAGAAAGAAACACTTCTTAAGGATGCCTGCATGTTTATAGTCTAGTCTATAGTCTAGTCTATAGTCTAGTCTATAGTCTAGATAGTCTAGTCTATAGTCTAGTCTATAGTCTAGTCTATAGTCTAGTCTATAGTCTAGTCTAT
>NC_060953.1:5776608-5785228 GCF_022045245.1 Lucilia cuprina | reverse complement strand
AGACTAGACTATAGACTAGACTATAGACTAGACTATAGACTAGACTATAGACTAGACTATAGACTAGACTATAGACTAGACTATAGTCTAGACTATAGACTGGACTATGGACTAGACATTAGACTAAATAATGAAGCATAGTTTTAGGCGCATTAAACAAATATTCGAAGTTAAACATATTAAACTTTTCAAAGTTGTCTCCAGAAAATATATTTATTTTCAAAATTATTCTTTCCAAATCATAAACTTTTATTTGTCTACTTCATCTGCCCACAGCAGGTGTTAATTGTAAATACAATAAAAATATTAGTGTTTTTTATTATTTTATTACAGAAAAAATAAAAACAAACAAAGAAACATCAAATGTCTTGAAAATCTTTGTAAAGAAAATTTTCCAAATTACCAAGAAAACAAACTTTTTCTCTTATGTTTTATTTTTCAAAAAGTTTTTATTTTTTCAAAAATTTTAACCTCAATTGAACTTAACAAGTAAACAATGGCTTAAAGGCTTTTGTCAGAGTGTCGTTATACTTCGCACAAGGTTATGCTAAGTTACTGGGTTCTAGCTAGGTGTTGGTATTTATGTTAAGTAGGGAGACTTAAGGTGTTTTCATGCGACCAACAAAATTTTCTTTAGATTTTTATTTTCTTTTTTTTTTACAAGAAAAAAAAAAAAACAAACTTTACAATGGTGTTGTAAGTTTTTCTTAAAGTTAATATTTACTTAAGAATTGCACACCATGGAAAATAACACAAAACATCTAGATACTTTTCTAAAGATATTTATGTTTGTATACAGGTGTTGTCTTGCAATTCTTTGCAAATTTTTAAGTTTTTCAGAATTTTGTAAAACGCTGATGCATAACAGTTTTCTTAAGCTTTGTATTGAAATGAAATGTCTCCAAAGTTATTGTTAAACCGTGTGATAAAGTTAACAAAATATAAGAAAATTTATTGCATATAGAGTAGTATATAAACTAGTATATAGTCTAGTCTATAGACTAGTAAATAGTATAGTCTATAGTCTAGTCTATGGACTAGTATATAGTCTAGTCTAGTGTATAGTCTAGTCTATAGTCTAGTGTATAGTCTAGTCTATAGTCAAGTCTATAGTCTAGTCTATAGTCTAGTCTATAGTCTAGTCTATAGTCTAGTCTATAGTCTAGTCTATAGTCTAGTCTTTACTTTAGTCTATAGTCTAGTCTATCGTCTAGTCTATAGTCTAGTCTACAGTGTAGTCTATAGTCTAGTCTATAGTCTAGTCTATAGTCTAGTGTATAGTCTAATCTATAGTATAGTCTATAGTATAATTTATAGTTTTCTTAAAGTCCAGTTTATTCTAGTATATAATCTAGTTTCTCGTGTAGTCTAGTCTATAGTCTAGTGTATTGTCTAGTGTGTAGTCTATGATAAGAAAGTTTTGTAATTTTAAAAAAGTATTGATTTTATTTTTAAGAATATGACAATATTTTCCACCTTAACGTATGCTTCACATAATTTTTATTTGATACGCTAAAAAATATACTTTACTTCTTGCAAGATTTCTCACATATTTAAAAAAAAATATCAGAATTTAGGCGTAGCACGTTTGCTAAATCATGTGTATCAATATCCACGATGTTTCCTCTCACACTTACAAGTGTTTACCACTACACCCTCCTCTAGAAAAGGAGAGTATTTCTAGACTTCACTTACTCTGGTTCTTGTTGTAGTTGGTTTGTGATTATTGTCAGGTACACATTGTTTGTCAGATTTATATAAATGTGTATGTGTTCTTATAACTGTTTTGTGCATGAGTGCAAGAGAACAAGTGTAGTAATATAACGGTGTTTAATGTTTGTGGTAAACAACCACAGCACAACTACAACAATATTAACATCATCAATGCTTTATGATTATTGCAATTTCAGCTTCATTGAGTACAATGAATGAATTGATCAAACTTACACATACAAACATGTGTTAACTTGGTGTCATGGTATTTTCTGGATTTATTGTTTTCTCTCTGTTCATTTATGGGAATAAACTTATTCATACATACATATATACATATATAATGATAAATGTATTATAATGATGAAATCTACACGCATGCTTTCATTTTGATTTTTACTGTTATTTTAACACCACACACCCACACACACAAGCAAACACTTTTATTACTACCTAGAAACTGTTCCTTTTATTTATTATAGTTTATAACTTTCAATCAAATATTGATATTTTCTTCCAATACACCACCACCACTACATTTTTTACATTTTATTTATATTACCAAGAGATTATCTTTTATCTGAAGGTAATGTTTTTTTCTGACAACATTTCCTTCTTTAGAGTGTGTTACACCACAAGAAATATTAACAATTTATTTATTTACTTAAATTTATTTATAGTATTACTTTTATGACAAATTAGATCTGAAAAAGATAATATTGTTTCGATAAAATTTAATTCTCTTAAAAGTCATCATTATAATAAAAAACCCAAATACAAACAAATAAAATGTTATGAGAGCGTAAAAGTCATAAAACCACAACAAAATTTATTTGTTCGTTTAGTATTAAAACAGTGAATAATTTGCTGTAATGAGCATAACATCAAAAGGGAAAGAGATATCAATCACATGTAAATAAAATCTTTTAGTATTGGAGTAAATTTTATGATAAATCGTAAGGTAAAGAGCAATTGATGAATACACTTTACTGGGTAATTGTAAATAAATAAATTAAAAATTAGGAGAGAAATTGAGTAAAATTTTTAGGAAATCTTCCAGACTAGACTATAAACTAGACTGTAGACTAGAATATAAACTAGGCTATAGACTAGGCTATAGACTAGGCTATAGACTAGGCTATAGACTAGACTATATACTAGATTATAGCCTAGACTATAGACTAGACTTTAAACTAGACTTTAGACGAGACTATTGATCTAGACTATAGACTAGACTATAGACTAGACTATAGACTAGACTATAGACTAGACTATAGACTAGACCATAGACTAGGCTATAGACTAGACTATAGACTAGACCATAGACTAGACTATAGACTAGACTATAGACTAGACTATAGTCTAGTCTATAGTCTAGTCTATAGTCTAGTCTATAGTCTAGTCTATAGACTAGACTATAGACTAGACTATAGACTAGACTATAGACTAGACTATAGACTAGACTATAGACTACACTATAGACTACACTATAGACAAGACTATAGACTAGACTATAAGCTATATTGTAGACAAGACTATAGACTACACTATAAGCTAGAATGTAGCCTATAGACTAGTCTAAAGACTAGACTATAGAATAGACTATAGACTAGACTATAGAAAAGCCTATAGACCAGCCTGTAGACTAGACTATTTACTAGACTATAGACTAGACTTTGGACTAAACTATGGACTTGGCCTTTTAAACTTTTGGCGGACTAGAGATTAAGCTGTAGACGAAAATATAAACTAAGCTATAGACTAGACTATATCCTAGATTAGGCTATAAGCTAAACAACAGACTATACTGTGGACTATACTAGACATAAGAAAAATTTGATCTATAATAAAGTTTTGTTAGCAATATGATTTGTATTTTTTGGAAAGTACAAAAAAATTGCGCTATTTCTGGCACTTAATCGAAAGAATGTCGAAAATAATTTTTGCCAGTTTTAAGAAAAAAAATATATATATTTGAAGGTTTACGTGTTTCGCAGGCGTACAAAATAAATAGCAAATTAAAGAAACAAAAACATATTTAGGTGTAAGTATTAGTGTGTAATCCATACACTTAAAGACACTTGAGACATGACCCTGCAATTGTAGAAGGAAGTCAGGACTAGAAAGTTTAACGTGAACTGGCCATAGAATACTTCTGGTGATTAAAAAAAGTTTTAAAGTGTCTAATCTCTAAATGGATTTGTTAAAGGCGAATGTTATATAAAACTGCAGGGTTAAGACTTGACTGCAAAAGAATACCTAGATACACTTAGTCAGAATAACAAAAACTTGTGTTAAACATGCAATCAACTCAATGTAATACAAGGTTTACCACAAGTTTGTTAAATCGCACCTTCCTTCATCCACCTCCGATTTGAATTAAAAAGAAGACCTTGTTTTTTACTACATTTTTTTTGTTGAGTCCTTGTATAGTTTTTTAATAACAATATCCTGATTTTGATATTTAAGGCGGGTGTGTGAGTGTGTTCTTACTAATGTAAATTAACTTTTTTGCTGCTTGTTGGGTGTTTGTAATTAATTGCAAAATCATAATTTACAGACACTTCCTATTTCGCTACAAAAACATTAATACTCTGTTTAAGCCATCTGTTTTACTTTTTCGAGAACGGTCTTGTTTGTAAGTGTCTGTGCGCTTTATGTTCGAAAGAAATAGACGAAATTTTTTTCTATTCGACTTTATGGTGTTTTTATAGTGAACATTTCCTGCTGTTGCACTGTGGGAAATTTTTACAGAAGGAAACGCGTGCCTTTAATGAGAACCAAGCTGATTTTCTCAGGGTTTTGGTACATTTTTTTGATGCCAACTACTGATAGAGTCAAATAATCAAAAACAGCGGGCTACTAGAGCAATTCTAGAAGCAATACTAAACAAGACCATAGAGGATACAGTATAGACTATAGACTACACTATAGACTAGACAATAGACTAGACTATAGACTAAACTATAGACTAGACTATAGACTAGACTATAGACTAGACTATAGACTAGACTATAGACTAGACTATAGACTAGACTATAGACTAGACTATAGACTAGACTATAGACTAGACTATAGACTAGACTATAGACTAGACTATAGGCTAAACTATAGACTACTCTATAGACTAGACTATAGACTAGACTATAGACTAGACTATAGACTAGACTATAGACTAGAAACTTAGACTAGACTATAGACTTATCTATAGACTAGACTATAGACTAAACTATAGACTAGACTATAGACTAAACTATAGACTAGACTATAGACTATAGTTTAGTCTATAGTCTAGTCTATAGTCTTATCTATAGTCTCATCTATAGTCTACTTGCCAATAAATCATATATTTCTAGTAAATCCTTAAACTTTTAACCAAAATATACATGTTTTTCTTACTCCGCCTTATTTACTCTTAATTCAAAAAGAAACCATAAATGATAAAATAAATACAAAACATTAAAAAAAGAATTTATGCATAATAATGTCTTTACAGAGAAGACTATTAACGCACATACATACATATGTATATAAGTGTTACTTAAAGCAAACAAGTAGAAAGAATATTAAAAGCAAAATACAAATATAATAATAACAATATTAAAATCTCCCCGAAAAACAGACACATGAGTATTTTTTAAGCATATGTCTGAAAATAAACATTATTATATGTAATTTTAGATTTTTATAATACACTCTAGCAGAAAACGGGAAGAAAAGCACTAAAAAAATACTAATAACAATATTTTACAAAATATTTAAAAAAATGAGAAGACGTTTTTGTATAAAAAAATGGTCTTACATACACACATACATACATACAGATGTATGTGTTTACTTAAATGGTCCTTCTTTTCCGTTAGATGTACGATTGAAATGAATTCATAACAATAACCATTATACTAATACTGCCAAATAGAGTATGTGTGTGTTGTTGTTGTTTATTTTCCTTTTATTTAGATATCCTGGCTAAGGATAACTTTCTTCTACTTCTTAAGTGGAGAAGTGTTGAAGTATTTATTATTGTTTTGGTGATGCGGGCGGGGTTGTATTTAACTATTAAATGTCTTCTTACAACTGCATCGTAAATCAAAATATATGTTTGTTTATTCTGTAGCATACATTTTGGCTGTTAAAAATCCATATATTATGTTTTTATTTCTTTATGATTGTTTTTCTTTGAATGTGTGTTTTTAATTTTAAAGACAATAAAAATGAACAAAATTTTGATAAAAAGAAAAGTTTTCCGTTTTTTTTGCGCCTGAAAGCAGGCCATGAAATTTGTATCATTTAACCAATTGACTTCTCCGCCTTTTAAACAATTTGTGGCCACAAATATATATTGTTCTATTTCACATTCTTATTGCTTTTTTGTTAAGTTAAGTATGTGTCCTTAATGTCCTTGCTAATGCCATTAACTCTCTATCTCTCTCTGTGTCTCTTGCTCTCTATCCCATTTTTCTAATAAATAACATTATTGTTTATTTACCACCACTCCCTGCTCCTTATCCTCCTCCTACTCCTCCTCTCTGCAATTGTCTTTTTTACATTTTAAATAAAAACAACAACAACAAAAATTCAATTATTCCAATATCTTCGTTAGCATTCCCTGAACATGTTATTGTAGCTTTTTGTGTTTATTGTCATTTTATTATGATTTATTGTTTTTAATACTCATAAAATAATAATAATAATTTTACAAAATATTTTCCTTTCTATTGTCCTTTATTTTCGTTTTTATTATTAAAATGTTGCAAATGCCATAAAATGTTTTTTTTTTAATTAAATATTTAAGAAATTTTACGAAAATTCTCATAAACCACGAAAAAAATTTAGAACATAAATTCTGCAAAATGTTTAATTAAATTTATTTGTACACAACCACTAATTTGATTTCAATTCAATGCCAACTGACCTCCCACTGAGTGCTTTTAATAAAAACTTTTTGCTTTTGCAAGACAGTCTATAAATAGAAGAGCTACAGCCAAAAGGATAAAAATCTGTGATCACTCTATTTTCTTACAAAAATTCAATTTTTGAGCGAAACCATAAAATAGCATTTTCTGGCTAAACTAGAAGAGCTCAGCCAAAAGGATGAACTCTATTTTCTAACAAAAATGCAATTTTTGAGTGAAAATATAAAATTGCATTTGCAGCCAAAAGGATGAAAATCTGTGATCACTCTATTTTCTTAAAAAAAATCCAATTTTTGAGTGAAAATATAAAATTGCATTTTCTGGCTAAACTAGACGAGCTACAGCCAAAAGGATGAAAATCTGTGATCACTTTATTTTCTAACAAAAATTTAGTTTTTAAGTGAAAATATAAAATTGCATTTTCTGGCTAAACTAGACGAGCTACAGCCAAAAGGATTAAAATCTGATCACTCTATTTCTTAACAAAAATCCAATTTTTTAGTGAAAACATAAATTCGCATTTTCTGCCTAAACCAGACAAGTTACAGCCAAAAGGATGAAAATTTGTGATCACTCACACACTAAAAAATGCATATTCTGGCTAAACTAGACGAGTTACAGCCAAAAGGATGAAAATCTGTGATCATTCCATTTTCCATCAAAAATCTAATTTTTGAGTGAAAATATAAAATTGCATTTTCTGGCCAAACTAGAAGAGCCATAGCCAAAAGAATGAAAATCTGTGATCACTCTATTTTCCTAAAAAAAAAATCCAATTTTTCAGTGAAACCATAAAATCGCATTTTCTGGCTAAACTAGAAGAGCTACAGCCAAAAGGATGAAAATCTGTGATCACTTTATTTTCAATCAAAAATCAAACTTTTGAGTGAAAACATAAAATTGCATTTTCTGGCTAAACTAAAAGAGCTACAGCCAAAAGGATGAAAATCTGTGATCACTCTATTTTCTTAAAAAAATCTAATTTTTTAGTGAAAACATAAAATTGCATTTTCTGGCTAAACTAGAAGAGCTACAGCCAAAAGGATGAAAATCTGTGATCACTCTATTTTCTAACAAAAATCCAATTTTTGAGTAAAAATATAAAATTGCATTTTCTGGCTAAACTAGACGAGTTATAGCCAAAAGGATGAAAATCTGTGATCACTCTATTTTCTCACAAAAATTCAATTTTTGAGTGAAAACATAAAATTGCATTTTCTGGCTAAACTAGAAGAGCTACAGCCAAAAGGATGAAAAAATGTGATCACTCTATTTTCTTAAAAAATCCAATTTTTGAGTGAAAATATAAAATTGCATTTGCAGCCAAAAGGCTGAAAATCTGTGATCACTCTATTTTCTTAACTAGAAGCGATACAGCCAAAAGGATGAAAATCTGTGATCACTCTATTTTCTAACAAAAATCCAATTTTTTAGTGAAAACATAAAATTGCATTTTCTGGCTAAACTAGAAGAGCTACAGCCAAAAGGATGAAAATCTGTGATCACTCTATTTTCCATCAAAAATCCAATTTTTGCGTGAAAATATAAAATTGCATTTTCTGGCTAAACTAGAAGAGCTACAGCCGAAAGGATGAAAATCCGTGATCACTTTAGTTTCTAAAAAAAATCCAATTTTTGAGTGAAAACATAAAATTGCATTTTCTGGCTAAACTAGAAGAGTTACAGCTAAAAGGATGAAAATCTGTGATCACTTTTGAGTGAAAATATAAAATTGCATTTTCTGGCTAAAATAGAAGAGCTAGGGCCAAAAGGATAAAAATGTGTGATCATGTCTAGTCTATAGTCTAGCCTAGAGTTTAGTCTAGAGTTTAGTCTATAGTCTAGTCAATAATCTAGTCTATAGTCTAGTCAATAATCTAGTCTTTAGTCTAGTCTATAGTCTAGTCCATAGTCTAGTCTATAGTCTAGTCTATAGTCTAGTCCATAGTCTAGTCTATAGTCTAGTCTATAGTCTAGTCTATAGTCTAGTC
>NC_060953.1:5772632-5776508 GCF_022045245.1 Lucilia cuprina | reverse complement strand
TAATAATTTGAATCAAATAAAAAAAAAATAAAGCTGTAAGTTTAGTGGTTTCTTTTTTATAAACATATATGTATGTTAAGAATTTTTCGATCTCACTCCTTAATAATAGAAAAAACATTTACAGGAGTTATAAAAGATACGAGCAAATTCAACTTATGCAAAAATGCCTAGATTTATGCTTTAGATTTTATTTTTATTTGCTTACAGTTTTTGTTATTTATTTACAAAATTATTCAAGCTTATGACTTGTAGTTGTTTCGTCGAATTTTCTCATTTCCAGGTAATCATCGCATGAGACCTTTTTTGGCAAAAAGGTCAAATTTTCTAAATCTAATTTAACTTTAAACTGATTTTTTGGAAACATGATAAAAAATGAAACAAAACCCATTAATCATTGTTGAAATTTAAAAATAGAATTAATGAAATACTAAACTCGAAATAGTATAGAACTAGAACTACAACCAAACAAAACAAAAACAGAACTAGAACTAGAACTAGAACAGAACTAGAAAAGAACTAGAAGAGAACTAGAACTGAACTATAACTAAGCTAGACCAGAACTAGAACAGAACTAGAACAGAACTAGAACAGAACTAGAACAGAACTGGAACTAGAACAGAACTAGAACAGAACTAGAACGGAACTAGAACAGAACTAGAAATGAACTAGAAGAGAACTAGAACTGAACTATAACTAAGCTAGACCAGAACTTGAACAGAACTAGAACAGAACTAAAACAGAACTAGAACAGAACTGGAACAGAACTAGAACAGAACTAGAACAGAACTAGAACAGAACTAGAACAGAACTAGAACAGAACTAGAACAGAACTAGAACAGAACTAGAACAGAACTAGAACAGAACTAGAACAGAACTAGAATAGAACTAGAACAGAACTAGAACAGAACTAGAACAGAACTAGAACAGAACTAGAACAGAACTAGAACAGAACTAGAACAGAACTAGAACAGAACTAGAACAGAACTAGAACAGAACTAGAACATAACTAGATCAGAACAAGAACATTACAAGTACAGAACTAGTACGGACTAGAACAGAACTAGAACAGAACTAGAACAGAACTAGAACAGAACTAGAACAGAACTAGAACAGAACTAGAACAGAACTAGAACAGAACTAGAACAGAACTAGAACAGAACTAGAACAGAACTAGAATAGAACTAGAACAGAACTAGAACAGAACTATAACTAGAACATAACTAGATCAGAACAAGAACATTACTAGTACAGAACTAGTACGGAACTAGAACAGAACTAGAACAGAACTAGAACAGAAATAGAACAGAACGAGAACAGAACTAGAACAGAACTAGAACAGAACTAGAACAGAACTATAACAGAACTAGAACAGAACTAGAACAGAGCTAGAACAGAACTAGAACAGAACTAGAATAGAACTAGAATAGAACTACAACAGAACTAGAACAGAACTAGAACAGAACTAGAACAGAACTAGAACAGAACTAGAACAGAACTAGAACAGAACTAGAACAGAACTAGAACAGAACTAGAACAGAAATAGAACAGAACTAGAACACAACAGAACTAGAACGCAATTAGAACACAACTAGAATAGAACTGGAAAACAACTAGAACAGAACTAGAACACAACTTGAACAGAACTAGAACGCAACTTGAACAGATCTAAAATTTCCAAGTAATAATTATATAATTTTAATTCTAAATATAAAAGCTAACATTTTCTAAATCAAATTTAACATCAAGCTGATTTCTTTGGAAAAATAACTTTTCTAAAAAGAAACAAAACCATTAATCATTTCTTAGATTAAAAAATAACCTTCATTTGGTAGCAAGAAAAAAAGCCAAGCGGAAATATAGTCCTACACCAACAATTTGATTCCGTTTCAAATGTTTTGCTTGTTAAACAATTATATCTAAACAAAACTATAAATTGTATTGATTTTTTATGATTTTACAGAAAAACTTTATTGTACAAATTTCTTCTATAAAAAGTCTTTAAATAAGCATAACATTTTTAGTAGAAAAAAAAGAGTATTTGTCTTATAACCCTTTTTTTGTGTTCACATTTTATGGCTTTTTATTGACTTAAATGTCATTGTTGCCACCATTGTAGCAGCTGGCTATCGAAATAGTATAAAAATCCAACAAAAAAAAACCAACACACTCTTTGGTAATCTATAAGAAGATTTATGGCTTAATGGCCATGGTTTAAAGGACAATCCAAAAAAAAAAAGTTTCAATTCTATTTATTTAAGCTGCAACACTCAAAGAGATAATCTATGAAATGCTTTTTGTTGAACAAATGAAACATAGATATTTTTAAAACTTTTCATTTCCTATTTATAAAAGTTCTCAAACTTTAAAAATGTTTATTTTATTCCAACTATTTAATTACATCCACCACAATTTAAATTAAAATCCCAACTAAAACACCTACAATTATAAAATAATTAGTTTACAAACTACCGTTTGAAATTAATTAACCCCTAAAACTATACTTTATATTATACATAGTCTTTCAATTCTTAAAAACTTCATCATGATGTTTAGATTTATTGCTCATTTTTTGTTTTTTTCACATAATCATCTCAAAATCATATAATTTACATGTTTTTGTATAAACAGATAAATTACCTATAATTTACTCTAAAAACAACAATAAACATGATGAGTGTAATAGATCCACAACCGCTGTATAACAGATACACATACATTTATATATACTAGAGTACATAAAGGGAGCTCCGCCTCCCTAATCGAAATTAAATTAAAAATTCAGATTATAAAAATATATATGCATACGTATACATATACAAATTTTAATATTTTTAAGATTATATGTGGCATCACTGGATTTCTGTGTTGTTTACATTTATGTTTTGTTTCTAGCATTGTTTGTTTTTTAGTTCAAGCCCACGTACGTGAGACTTTTGCTTCTATGTATTAGTAACAACTTTAAATGCTTATATCTCCTAAAATTCTAAACCGATTTTACTAATATATATATTGTGCACATCTGTGAACAAATACCTTTAAAATGATATAGGTTTGGCCAAAATCGGATGTATACTGTAAGAGTAAAAGGGGTCACAAAAAATTGTTTTACCTATTAATTATATAGATATATGTATATATACCGAAAGATGACAAACAAACAAGAACAACATAAATCTACAAACATGTGTACGTTTTTTTTTATCTGTTTTAATAGAGAAGGATAATTCCTAGAGGTCTAATTTTAGAACTATAAAGAATTACAACAAAACCAGAATAGAACAGAACTAGAACAGAACTAGAATAGAACAGAACTAGAACAGAACTAGAACTAGAACAGAACTAGAACACAACTAGAACTAGAACAGAACTAGAATAGAACAGAACTAGAACAGAACTAGAACAGAACAGAACTAGAACAGAACAGAACTAGAACAGAACTAGAACAGAACTAGAACAGAACTAGAACAGAACTAGAACAGAACTAGAACAGAACTAGAACAGAACTAGAACAGAACTAGAACAGAACTAGAACAGAACTAGAACAGAACTAGAACAGAACTAGAGCAGAACTAGAACAGAACTAGAACAGAACTAGAACCGAACTGGAACAGAACTAGAACAGAACCAGAACTAGAACAAAACTAGAACAGAACTAGAACAGAATTAGAACAGAACTAAAACAGAAATGGAGCAGAACAAAACTAGAACAGAAGTAGAACAAAACTAGAACAGAATTAGAACAGAATTAGAACAGAATTAGAACAGAATTAGAACAGAAAAGAACAGAACTAGAACAGAACAAAACTAAAACAGAACTAGAACAGAACTAGAACAGAACTAGAACAGAACTAGAACAGAACTAGAACTAGAACAGAA
>NC_060953.1:5765274-5772532 GCF_022045245.1 Lucilia cuprina | reverse complement strand
CTAGTCTATGGTCTAGTCTATAGTCTAGTCTATAGTCTAGTCTATAGTCTAGTCTATAGTCTAGTCTATGGTCTAGTCTATAGTCTAGTCTATAGTCTAGTCTATAGTAAAGTTTATAGTCTGGTCTATAGTCTGGTCTTTTGTCTAGTTTATAGTATAGTCTATAGTTTAGTCTATAGTCTAGTCTAAAGTCTTGTCTATAATCTTGTCTATAGTCTAATCTATATTCTACGTTTAAAATCTATGTTTTTATTAACGTTACGTTTGTTAGGCCCCCAAAAACATGCAATTGTTTTTCTTATATTATTACAAAACTAACTATACCTAACGCAAGCAGCCTAAAAACAACTAACAGCAAACAAAGCCAGACCCTAAAGTCATTTATGTTTGGCCATATAACCAATGTAACGAAAATAATAAACTTTTCACCGTTTTAGCCTAGGGTTATGCAACAATTATTGTTAGCAGAAACAACAGCACAACCCGAAAGAAAAAAACAGCAACTGAGCACAAAGTTAAACTAGCAAAATTGAAAAAAAAACTGTTAGCAACAAAAAAGTTTGTTTAACAAATATGTTAAACTACTGTTGGTATTACATATTTTATTAATAAATTTTACATATTGCCATTATATAAAAACAATAAACAGCAAATAATCGATGGTTTAAATAAAGAGTATATTAAAAAAGAGCCAAAAAAGCAAACAACTGGTTAGTGAAAATAGTTTTGTAGGTAACAGCAAAAAGTGTCAAAACAATTTGGTAAACACAATTGAAGGATTTTTTTTGAGAAAAATAAAAACAATTGAAAAGCCTAAAGACAGGCAGTGCAGAAATATAAATTTTTTCAATAACTTTAAAAAGTAATAATATAAAAATTATTTTCTTTAATATTACATTCGCTTTTAATATTTTGGTTTCATAACAACTTTAGTTATTTATTTAACTTATATTTCATTTTTAACCTCCTAAAAGTATGCTTTCCCATATGCCTAAGCCTTTAATGTTTAAAATTTTGAAATCTTCTTATATTTGTATGATTTTATTTCTGTAGTTGAATTTATGGTTTTTCTTTTTGTATCCTTTTCTATTTACCTTTTACATTTTACTCTCGTTTAGTCATCAAAATATTTTTAATCCTTAATGTAGACTATACTTTAAAAAAGGCAGTAATTTTTATTTACATCTGCATTGTATTTATATATTTTTCTAAGAATTATATTATAAAATTTATTTCATTTATTTAAAGAATGTTTACGAAAGACAAAGTTATGCTTTAAATGAGTATTAAAGTATAATTTACGCCTTAAAGTAGGCTTCTTAAATTTATAGAAAAAATTTTTGAAAATTTGGTTTAAGTCTATAAACCGTTTTATAGTTTCGTCTATAATCTAATCTATAGTAGAGTTTAGTCTTAGTTTAGTATGTATTCTTTTATATGGTGTAGTCTATAGTTAAGTATATAGTCTAGCCTATACTTTAGTCTATAGTCTAGTCTGTTGTCTAGACAAAAGTCTAGTCTATGGTCTAATCTATAGCCTTATCTATCGTCTAGTCTATAGTCCAGTCTACAGTCTAGTATGTAATCTAGTCTAGTCTATAGTTTAGTCTATAGTCTAGTTTATAGTTTAGTCTATAGTATAGTCTATATTCTATATATTCTAGTCTATAGTTTAGTCTGTAGTCTAGTCTGTAGTCTAGTCTATAGTCTGGTCTATAGTCTGGTCTATAGTCTAGTCTATAGACTCTATAGTCTAGTCTAAGTTTAATCTTTAGTCTAGTATATAGTCTTGCCCATTGTCTAGTTTTTAGTCTAGTCTATAGTCTAGTCTATAGTCTAGTCTATAGTCTAGTCTATAGTCTAGTCTATAGTCTAGTCTATAGTCTAGTCTATAGTCTAGTCTATAGTCTAGTCTATAGTCTAGTATATAGTCTAGTCTATAGTCTAGTCTATAGTCTAGTCTATAGTCTGGTCTATAATCTAGTCTACAATCTAGTTTACAATCTAGTCTACAGTCTAGTCTATAGAGTAGTCAATAGTCTAGTCTATAGTCTAGTCTTTAGTCTAGGCTATAGTCTAGTCTATAGTCTTGTCTGTAGTATAGTCTATAGTCTAGCTATAGTCTAGTCTATAGTCTGGTCTATAGTCTCGTCTATATTCTAATCTATAGTCTAGTCTATAGTCTAGTCTATAGTCTAGTCTATAGTCTAGTCTATAGTCTAGTCTTTAGTCTAGTCTATTGTCTAGTCTATAGTCTTGTCTATATTCTGGTCTATAGTCTTGTCTATATTGTAGTCTACAGTCTTGTCTATAATCTAGTCTATTCTATTCTATGAATATTTTCAATAAAATATTTTTTTAACGAAAAACTTTCATGAACTTTTTAATTTTCCATTTTTTATCACTGCTGTTACACACTCCTTAAACTTTTCCCCTTAAAATATGTGTTGTTATGTGTGAGTTTCTTTACCTTTTCATATTGTGTCTAAAAAGTAAGTATATATTAAAAAAAGGTAGAACGTGTTGACTTTTAACACAATTATGCCAGTTATATAATTTATAACATATCAAAAATTAATTGTTTTTTATTTCCATTTATGTATTCCATTAATAAAGATAATGATTTAAGCCGATATAAATTGTAATTGTTATAATTGTTTAATACACATACCGTTGCTGACCTTTACGGTCAATAGCCTAAAGATTGATTATACTGTTTAATGATTTCTTAATAAGCCAACACCTTAAGGTAGGCTATGAAATTAATAAGCAAGAAAATTAGAAAGGAATTAAATTGTATTAAATGGTATTAAAACGATCAAGTATAAAGTTATGAAAATGAAAAAATACTCTAAGGATTAGGTTATAAAAAGATTTTTAAGGTTTTTTATAAAAAGGTGAAAACATCTAAAAGCATGCTTTAAGTTATTAATAAATATTTTTTGCTTTATATTAAAGCTTGAAGTTTATAACAATTTAAATTGTATAACTTTTAATTTATTACTCTTAATTTGTTGTTTAAACTGCAATTTTATTTCATACATTTTATATATATTTATGAAATTATAAATCATTTTATCGCATTTTCTGACGAACTTTATATCATTTTAAAAACCAAATCATGTTTTTCTGTCGAATGTCATACAAAACACATTTGCAATTCAAATGTCACTTAATTTATGTCATACAATTTGTTTTCGTTCTTTTTTTCCTTCATCTCGTTTAAAACCAAAACTCCTCTATTTTTTTGGAGGGGAGTTGATTTATGGCCTTCAATGGCGACATTTACTTTAGTTTTTCAAATATAAAGCGCATTTGTCAATTTATTAAAATATATAGCTTATAAATTATGCAGCAAACAATTTTACTAAAGAGAAATGTCAAGTATACAAAAGGCAAACCAAAGTAAGTGTTGTAGCCTAAAAATAGGCTACGCTTTTGTAAAATAACACTTTCTTGACTTCTCTGATTAAAGGAAACTATGGATTTAAAACATGAATTGATCTCGAAAGCAAATAGATCTACAACTGAACTAGAACCGAACTAGAACTAAACTAGAACTGAACTAGAACAAAACTAGAACTGAACTAGAACTGAACTAGTACTGAACTAGTACTTAACTAGTACTGAACTAGAACTGATCTAGAACTGAACTAGAACTAAACTAGAACTAAACTAGAACTAAACTAGAACTAAACTAGAACTAAACTAGAACTGAATTAGAACTGCACTAGAACTAGAATTGAAATAGAACTGAACTAGAACTGAGCTAGAGCTGATCTAGAACTGAACTAGCACTAGAATTGAACAAGAACAGAACTGATCTAGAACTAAACTAGAATTGAACTAGAACTGAACTGAACTAGAACTGAGCGAGAACTGAACTAGCACTAGAATTGAACTTGAACAGAACTGAACTAGAACTGAATCAGAACTGAACTACAATTGGAACTGAATTGGAACTGAACTAGAACTGAACTAGAAATTAACTAGAAATGAACTAGAACTGAACTAGAAATGAACTTGAACTGAACTAAACTAGAACTGAACTGGAAATGAACTAAAACTAACAAGATCTGAATAAGAACTAAACAAGAGCTGAAATAGAACTACAATAGTCCAGTCTCTTCTGTAGTCGCGTCCATAATCTATTTCAAAGTCTAGTGTACAATTTAGCATAAGTTCTAGACTATAGTCTCGTATATTATTTTTTTTAATTTTAGTAACGTATACTGCTTCCATTTGTTTTAATTTCGTTATATATTGTTCTCACATTAGATACTTTCTAAAAACCCCTAAAAGTATACTTTAGTTTTTTAATACCATAATAGCAACAAAAAAGTAAATATAAGATATGTCTTACAATTTTAAGTAAACTTTTATTGAATAGAAATCTAAAATAAAATATCATTACTTAAAAGCCAGCCATAGCAAAGAACAGTGGAGCAAAACGTAAATTATAGTTATGGAAAAGCTAAGAAGAAAGTATAAACTTTGTACTACTGTTCGCAATTTATTTCAACCACTATTTGTTTTCCTGCCTTTTGTTTTATTGCATTGTTATTTCAATATCTGTGAAAATATTTATAGCATAATCTTTAGCTCAATAACATGCGAAATAGAAAAAAAATGAAAATTGCATACTTTAAGGCTCAAGCAGCCATGCATTTGAACGAAATGATTTTCAAATAATTTCTTTCTTCTTTACAATCTTGTAAGGATTGTTGTTTTTTAATATTCTAAAAGAAAATCTATAGGTTACCATGTGGTTTATATGCAATTTAAACATATTGAACAATGCAAGAAAATATCTATAAAATCTATAGCATACGTTAAGGCTTTACTAGGGCTTTCTTTAGGAATTTTTATTTTCAAAAATATTTAGAAAAACTATTGTGTAAGAGGCAGAGTTTTCTTTTTTTTTTCTTGGATAATCTTTAAGAAAGATAAATTGTTATTTAAGAGATATGCGAAATAAATTGAATTTTTACTAGAGCATATTTCAAGGGGATAATAAATAAATAATGTGTCATGTATTTTAAGACAGGAGTTGAAAGTTTTAAGATTTTGGTATTACGTTTATGCCTAACATATAGACTAGACTATAAATTCAACTGTAGGTATGACAATAGACAAAAATACAGACTTGACTATACACCAGACTAGACTATAGATAAGACTATAGACTAGACTAAAGACTAGACTATAGACTAGACTATAGAGTAGACTGTAGACTAGACTATAGACTAGACTATAGACTAGACTATAGACTAGACTATAGACTAGACTATAGACTAGACTATAGACTAGACTATAGACCAGACTATAGACTAGACTAAAGACTAGACTATAAACTATACTATAGTTTAGAATATATACTAGACTATAGTCTAGTCTATAGTCTAGGCTATATTATAGACTAGATTATAGACTAGATTATAGACTAGACAATAGACTAGACTATAGACAAAAATATAGACTATAGACTAGAGTATGCTATAGACTAAACTAGAATAGACTAGGCTATAAACTAGACTAAAAACTTGTCTATAGACTAGACTATACTATAGACTAGACTATATCCTAGACCAGAAGCTAAACTATAGTTTTGTTTCTCACTGTTTCAAGTACATCAAGTGCAATAAATATCTTAAAAATTTTAATATTCAGTTGATTTTGAATAACCCTCCCACAAGTATGCCACACTAAACATACTATTTTAATTAAAATATTCTCTCGCGCTACTCATACGTTGCAAAAAAAATCTAAAGAAGAAGCTATTTGCAGTCAAAATTACCTATTTAAAGAGCAATAAAATACGAAGAATTTTAATTAAAAAAAACGCAAGCCCAAAGGTATGCTTAATTTAAATACAACAAATAGCATGCGAGAGATTATATAACAGAAATTTTAGTTTGCAAATTAATTGTTATTTAATTAATTATTTGTATAGTGTTTTATTTTAAAATAAACAAAAAAATATTTAACAGATAATTTACAAATGCACACACAAGGTGAATCAAACAAGAAATTACATGTAATTACAAAATCCTAGAGGTATGCTTTCAAATTTTAACAATTGGCAAAAATAAAACAAATATTTAAAGTTACAGATATTACCAGGAAACAATAGGAATTTCAAAAGGATTTGTGTTTAAAAGATAAAAAATGAGCTTAAATTAATTTAAGATTTTTCTTAGGAATTGTTGCCTATTTTTAGGCTTTAATCTAAAACATTTTTTCTACTTAAACTGCTACATTTTTTGTTGCCAATTTGTTTTATATATTTGGCAAAATTTATTAGAATTTCAATTATATTATTCCCTCGGTTTTATGTATAAACAAGAAAAGCAACCGCCTAAAAGTATACTACAAATATAAACTTCAAAACCTTGCAAACAACTCTCACAAAAAAAGAAAAAGAAACATTTATATAATAAATAACCTTTTAAGGGAGTCTAACACCCACAAAAAAGGAAGTTAACCTCACAACCTTTAACATATAAGAAACAAAACATGAATGTGCAATTTTCCATAATAGAAAATGCAAGTTATTTTTTTTCTTTGCTTCTTTTCAACTATATTATCAGAATTTTCTTAGTAAAAAAAGTAAAAGGCCAAGAAATAACGAAAAAAAGAAAGCAATATTCATACAACTACAAATATATGAATAATATTTTTCCCAAAACGGAAATGTGTTTATGTACGGGTTTTGGAATATTATTAGTATTACAACACACAAAAATAGCAAATTCATAAAAAAAGGCAGGCTGTGCTGCTATTAGACTCTAGAGGTCTAAATCGATTATGCAAACACGCAAAACAAAACTATCTTAGTGAAACGTATAAACACAAAATCTATTCTATTTTTCTACAAATTTCAATCCATTTTCACTCTTCAATCTATTGTTAAACACGCAATCTAAATGCAAATAAAAGTATTAATAAAAGGACTCTCGAGAGGAGGCAGAGTACGAGGAGTTCCCACACTAACATCAACAGCAAACCACTGGCAAATAAATATGGGTTAGATAATAAAGCAAAAAGGAACTTAAGATAAAGAACATTTGAAGGGGAGTCAAATGCTGAATTACGTATAAACACGTAACTATAGTTTAACACAAAACTAAAATTGTACTATACTAGAAATGAACTGAACTAGAACTGAACTAGAATTGAACTAGAACTGAACTAGAACTGAACTAGAACTGAACTAGAACTGAACTAGAACTAAACTAGAACTGAACTAGAACTGAAC
>NC_060953.1:5763758-5765174 GCF_022045245.1 Lucilia cuprina | reverse complement strand
CTGACATGTTTTTCAAAGGTAACTTGATCAAAAAAAAAATCAAATAATACTTTGGTTGAAAAATATAATGAAAAACGTGTGTTAAGAATTTTTCGATCTCACTCCTTAGCATAAATATCTTTTATAACTCCTGTAAATGTTTTTTCTATTATTAGCATAAATCACAAGAATTTTACTGCTGTTTAACATACTGCCAAAAGACTATAATTTATTATAATTAATTTTTAATGCTATAAATTTTGGGCGTTTTTAATACATAAATCTTTCAAAAGAAAATAAATAAAACGATTTTTACAAAAAACCAAGAAAATTTCTAATTAAAGACTTTAGCAAAGACAACAGACTGTAACGTCATTTTACAACATAGAATGACATTTCATAACAAGCATTTAAGGGCTGTAATTTGAATGACATTTAATAATAATAACAAGAAAAGAGAGAGAAAATGCCATAAAAAGCCTCTTGAGTCTAATGAAAAATTCATAAATTTTTCTTCTATTATTCTATTACGGCAAAAAAGAAAACACGTGTGTGTGTGCTCAGAGAAAAAAAAAACATTTACACCTACACACAAATATTTCCAACTAAACGTGAGGCTTAACTTGTTCACACATTACTCATTTACCTAAGTGCTCACATTCTTATACTCTCTCTCTATCTCTCGCTTTATTTATTAAATTATTTTCCTTAGCATATGTTGTAGGCTTTGTACGCTTTAGGGATATCTTAAAACTCAATATTCCCCTGGAAAACCTCAAAAATGACATCAAAAACCATTTAAACATAAATAAATCACAAATTTATAATATTTCATCTATTAAATGCTGCTCACTAGCCTCTTATTTACTAAAATCCCTGGGCTCTTTAAACCTTGAGTGGTAAAATGTAATTTAAATGTCTTGTCTTGTTGTTGTTGTTTGATGCCGTTTTAAAATACGTGTAATAAATAATAATAATAAGAATACAATATTATTAGCATCACTAAAGGACATAAAATACCTTCACATTTTTTTGTTTTTATTCAAAAACAGAAAATATAAAAGACATTTTTTGGAAGTCTTATAAAATTTCTTTTTCATTTTTATTAATAATAAAAAAATAACAAATTTTATGACAACAAATGTAAGAAGAAATTAAAAAAAAACATTTTAAGGAGGGCTGGGGGAGGTATTAAAGCAAATTTCGTAAATAGTATGTAAAAGGGATGTCGGGAAAGCTAGGATAACACCACTACCTTAGCGGAAACATTACGCTGACCATAGACCAGGCTACATAGAAAGCCAAATTCATTCTATACTAACTAAAAAAAGACCAGACTATAGACTAGATTATAGACTAGACTATAGACTAGACTATAGACTAGACTATAGACTAGACTATAGACTAGACTATAGACTAGACTATAGACTAGACTAT
>NC_060953.1:5759170-5763658 GCF_022045245.1 Lucilia cuprina | reverse complement strand
AGAACTAGAACAGAACTAGAACAGAACTAGAACAGAACTAGAACAGAACTAGAACAGAACTAGAACAGAACTAGAACAGAACTAGAACAAAAATAGAACAGAACTAGAGCAGAACTAAAACGGAACTTGAACAGAAATTTATTTCTATAAATCTACTTTCATTGCTTAAGTATATGTGTTACTTATTAATTTATTTATTTATTTATTTATTTATTTATTTATTTATTTATTTATTTATTTATTTATTTATTTATTTATTTATTTATTTATTTATTTATTTATTTATGTATGTATTACATTTAAATTATAGTTTATTAAACAAATACAAAACTATTGTTAACAAAAACAAGCAAAGTGTTATTACCCAAATGCTTAATAACAATAAAGATATGTTGATTTTATTGTGTAAATAGAATAAATAATATGTCCTCAAGGAATAATCAAATATTTAAATTTTTCACTTAAGACAAAAGCAAGAGATATAATATCAAATGCAAATAAAACAAAAGAAACTAAAACTAGAAGATTAAGGATTACAAATAAAGGAAATAAAATGAGTAAAATTATAGAATTGAAAACTAAAGTATTTTTTGCAGCTACTTTTAAAAATGTTAATTGAATAATCTTTATTAACTCTTGAAAATAATTTGTGTAGTCTACTTTAAGGTTCCCCTTCAACATAGTGGTATGTGGCGTATGATTAATATTTATTTTATAATGTTAATTTAGTTTTTCAAACTCATTGTTAAAAAATTAAAATAACACTTGTATATCCAACCAACTTACAAGAGCTACTTTAAAGCATACAAACTTCATTAAGTGTGAAACAACATGGGAATCTCTATTTTATGAGAATTCTTCTCCCTAAAATATACATATTTTTCACCACAACGATGCATTTAAAGGAACTTTAATATTAAGCGTATTATTTTAAGAAAATATTTATGAAATAAAATCAAGTCATATACTTGGAATAGACTGCATAGACTAAGTATAATGACACCAAATAGCAAGAAGAAGTCAGTCAGTCAGTAAGAACTGACTTTTGCTGGCGAAGAAAAAAAAAGAAGAAAATAAATTTAGCAACAACATGAATAGCTGATACTAAATTTTTTGTTATGGAGATGAAATGAAAAATGTGTTAAGGATGTGATTGTACTGAGGGTTAGACAGCTGAAGTGTCATGAAAAGATTTAACGACAGGTCAAAGACTTAATGAGAATATGAAGACAAAAGTGCTAAGAAATATAAAATATGGAAATCTTTCAATACAATGAATAAGTTGTAACTTTAAGGAGAAATAAAAGAGGGTTTAACTTTTTTCTAAAAAAAATCTTTATCTAATCAACATAAAATTCTTTATTTTGTTTAAAAAATTATAAAATTTACTTTTTAAAAAAATTCAAATAAACATTCTTTTTGATTCCTTTAAACATTTCTTATAAATATCCTTTAATCAGCTTGTCATAACTGTTTTATTAAGATTTACTTAAATTATCATACAACTAGCTGAAGACAATAGTTTACACTACGTATACTTAATATTTAACTCCACAAGAGAAAAATATTACTCATTCATCGTGTAGATCAATAAATGTTAGAGAAAATTATTACTCATTCATCGTGTAGTTCAATAAATGTCAGCCTATCTTTTGAAAATAACTGTTTTTATTTTGTCTGCTAACTGTCAAACTTTTCTTTTCTTTTTCTTCATTGCAATTAAGTTGACATTGCATTTTTCTAAATTTTGTCAGCAACTTTATTATTAAAATAATTTACAAACATAACTGTGTTTTGACTTCTCAGCTGCAAAGCATGAAATTAAAATTATTTTCACGTGTATGTCAAATAGGTGTGTATGTAAAAAAAAATCTTAATATGTAATTATTTTGATTCAGCGTTTGAATGAAAAAAAGTACTGAAATATAAAAAGTAAACCTAATAAGATAAAATCGTAAATTTTCAAATATTGTTTAGTTTTAGTTCAATTCTAATCCAATTTTACTTTAGATTTAGTTCAGTTCTTCTTTCATTTTTCTAGTTCAGTTGTATTTAATTTCAGTTCTAATTATAGTTGTAGTTCTGTTCTAGTTCCAGTTCTATTCTAGTTCTAGTTCTGATCTAGTTCTGTTCTAGTTCTGTTCTAGTTCTGATCTAGTTCTGTTCTAGTTCTGTTCTAGTTCTGTTCTAGTTCTGTTCTAGTTATGTTCTAGTTCTGTTCTAGTTCTGTTCTAGTTCTGTTCTAGTTCTGTTCTAGTTCTGTTCTAGTTCTGTTCTAGTTCTGTTCTAATTCTGTTTTAGTTCTGTTCTAGTTCTGTCCTAGTTCTGTTCTAGTTCTGTTCTAGTTCTCTTCTAGTTCTCTTCTAGTTCTGTTCTGGTTCTGTTCTAGTTCTGTTCTAGTTCTGTACTAGTTCTGTACTAGTTCTGTTCTAGTTCTGTTCTAGTTCTGTTCTAGTTCTGTTCTAGTTCTGTTCTAGTTCTGTTCTAGTTCTGTTCTAGTTCTGTTCTAGTTCTGTTCTAGTTCTGTTCTAGTTCTGTTCTAGTTCTGTTCTAGTTCTGTACTAGTTCTGTACTAGTTCTGTTCTAGTTCTGTTCTAGTTCAGTTCTAGTTCTGTTCTAGTTCTGTTCTAGTTCTGTTCTAGTTCTGTTCTAGTTATGTTCTAGTTATGTTCTAGTTATGTTCTAGTTCTGTTCTAGTTCTGTTCTAGTTCTGTTCTAGTTCTGTTCTAGTTCTGTTCTATTTCTGTTCTGGTTCTGTTCTAGTTCTAGTTCTTTTCTAGTTCTGTTCTAGTTCTGTTTTAATTCTGTTCTAGTTCTGTTCAAATTTTGACACAGTTTAGTTCTGATGAATTTATTTAAATGTAAATATTTACTTTAGCATTTTCTTTCAAACTAAATTTCTTTCAAACTAAAATTTCTTCAAAATGTCATATTTATGTTTTGCCCCCAAAAATCTGGTCTTAATTAAAATTTCATATCAAAATATATAATCCTTCTTCTTCGTAGTCACATTTTCTTTGTTATTGCCAAAAGTCCTTTGGTATAAATTATTTGTTTGTTGTGCAAGTATTTTCCAGCTCAAACTTTTTAGTTTGTATCAGTATTTTATTGTGTAAAAAATAGAAAACATAAAAATAGCTATAGATATAGAAATAATCTTACTTTTTTTGTTGGTGGTTTGGTTGGACTAACTGTGTAGCTGTGTGCCGGCCTGTGTTGGTATCTAAGTCCTGCCAGCTGTGTTAAATATACACACAGCTGTTAATCCTTTTTTGTGCCAACAAATGTAACAACAAAACTTAATAATATTAAAAAACTTTTTTGTTTAAACTGATTTTTTTCTTTGCACAAATGATCATTATTTTTTTCGCACACAATTTTTTTTTCAAATTCAGTGATTTTTTTTTTCTTAAAAACTTTTTTTATATTTTGATTGCAAATTTTAATTTTTTTATTTTAGTTAAATTTAACACTTAAATAATATATTTACACAATTTATTAATTTTAAAATTAATTTTTTGTTCTTTTATATTTTTTAATTATTAAAAATTTTCTATTTTTTTAACATATTACTTTTACTTAATATTATTCCTTATTAATGTAAATGACTGTGTTTTTCTTTTTTTTTTATTATTATTAAAAAGGTTCGTAAAATTATTGCTCTAACCACCGTTTGGTATTACGGTTCGTAACGAACTAAATGCGAATTTGCCAAATACTCATCTTTTTAAAAACAACACATACAGCAACTAAACAACAACACGCCAAAGTTAAAAGGACAAACTAAGGCAAATAAAACAGTTAAATTCCTAGAAGGATAACAAACACTACAGATGTTACGAGTTAAAGAGAAAAGTGAGCTGAAGCTTTTACTCTTAAGGAGGAAAAAGCTTTAGTATTCAAAATAAAAATAATTTAAAGCTTTTTAGGAAAAAACTAGAACAGAACTTGAATAGAACTAGAACAGAACTAGAACGGAACTAGAAAAGAACTAGAACAGAACTAGAACAGAACTAGAACAGAACTAGAACAGAACTAGAACAGAACTAGAACAGAACTAGAACAGAACTAGAACAGAACTAGAACAGAACTAGAACAGAACTAGAACAGAACTAGAACAGAACTAGAACAGAACTAGAACAGAACTAGAACAGAACTAGAACAGAACTAGAACAGAACTAGAACAGAACTAGAACAGAACTAGAACAGAACTAGAACAGAACTAGAACAGAACTAGAACAGAACTAGAACAGAACTAGAAAAGAACTAGAACAAAACTAGAACAGAACTAGAACAAAACTAGAACAGAACTAGAAAAAAACTAGAACAGAACTAAAACAGAACTAGAACAGAACTAGAACAGAACAAGAACAGAACTAAAACAGAACTAGAACAGGACTAGAACAGAACTAGAACAGAACTAGAACAGAACTAGAACAGAACTAAAACAGAACTAGAACAGAACTAGAACAGAACTAGAACAGAACT
>NC_060953.1:5758788-5759070 GCF_022045245.1 Lucilia cuprina | reverse complement strand
TAGAACAGAACTAGAAAAGAACTAGAACAGAACTAGAACAAAACTAGAACAGAACTAGAACAGAACTAGAACAGAACTAGAACAGAACTAGAACAGAACTAGAACAAATCTAGAACTAGAACAGAACTAGAACAGTACTAGAACAGAACTGAACTAGAACACAACTAGAACACTACTAGAACAGAACTAGAACAGAACTAGAACATAACTAGAACAGAACTAGAACTAGAACAGAACTAGAACAGAACTAGAACAGAACTAGAACAGAACTAGAACAGAACT
>NC_060953.1:5722231-5758601 GCF_022045245.1 Lucilia cuprina | reverse complement strand
GAACTAGAACAGAACTAGAACAGAACTAGAACAGAACTAGAACAGAACTAGAACAGAACTAGAACAGAAGTAGAACAGAACTAGAACAGAACTAGAATAGAACTAGAATAGAACTAAAACAGAACTAGAACAGATCTAGAACAGAACTAGAACAGAACTAGAACAGAACTAGGACAGAATTAGAACAGAACTAGAACAGAACTAGAACAGAACTAGAACAGAACATAACTAGAACAGAACATAACTAGAACAAAGCTAGAACAGAACTAGAACAGAACTAGAACAGAACATAACTAGAGCAGAGCTAGAACAGAACTAGAACAGAGCTAGAACAGAACTAGAACAGAACTAGAACAGAACTAGAACAGAACTAGAACAAAACTAGAACCGAACTAGAACAGAACTAGAACAGAACTAGAACAGAACTAGAACTAGAACTAGAACAGAACTAGAACAGAACTAGAACAGAACTAGAACAGAACTAGAACAGAACTAGAACAGAACTTGAACAAAACTAGAACAGAACTAGAACAGAACTAGAACAGAACTGGAACTGAAATCAATCATACGCACAGGTATGAAAATAAAATAAAAACAAATTTAGAAGATTTAATAAAATTTAATACTTGTTAGGTTTTTTAAAGTTAACGCAACATTGTAATAACAATCAATTTAATTTAATTTGATATTTCTCTATAAACGTTATTTCCTCTACTACTACTTTAGTCTCAAGATTTTATGACCCGCAGATTCAGACTTTAAAGTTAATGAATCATAAAAATTATGTTTCCTTAAAAAATTATATAAAAGTCATTAAACTTTAAAATCCCCAGAAACGAAAAGACTATACCTTCCAATATAAGACAAAACTTTTAATCCAAAATAAAATAAAAGGTGTTAATGGCTTCCTCTATAAAACAAAATAAATATATTTTTATTTCTTATTTAAATTTCTCACATAAAATATTTGAATTAATTCGTTACGGCTATAAAATTTAAATAAAATACATAAAAATCAAGCTTTTGTTTGAATTCAAACATTTGAAATTATTAAGAGTTTTCTTGTGTAGCGATAACTCTTAAAATCTACTCTTTTTCTTTTTTCTTTGAGTTTAACGACGAAAATCTCACACACACAGTCAAAAAAAAAAGAACATCCACATCTTGCTTGTTTTTATTTTTATTCTTACTATTTTTGCTTTGGTTTGTTTGTAAACAAATGAAACTTTTCATTCATAAAAGCTTCTTCTACGAATTTCATTTTTTCTTATTCTCTCTCTCTGTATGTTCTCATATTAAAAACACCGGCATATATAATAATTTATGTCCAATCTTACGGTAACCCCGACGTGTAACATTAAGAGTCCATGTACTTTTTTGGCACTTGTATAGCAAAACAAACAATAATAAAGGTATGACATGTTTTGGCATGATGTAATATGTTGGAACAGGCATAAAAAATAATCTCGTAATATAAAATATAGATTATAGTACTAAGACTCAAACACTGACTGACTGCACTATAGACTAGGTTATAGATAAGACTATAGATTAGTATTTAACATTCACTATAGACTAGACTATACTATAGACTAGACAGTAGACTAGACTACAGACCAGACTATAGACTAGACTATAGACTATACTATAGACTAGACTATAGACTAGACTATAGACTAGACTATAGACTAGACTATAGACTAGACTATAGACTAGACTATAGACTAGACTATAGACTAGACTATAAACTAGACTATAGACTAGACTATAGACTAGACTATAGACTAGACTATAGACTAGACTATAGACTAGACTATAGACTAGACTAGACTATACACTGGATCATATACTATACTATATACTAAGCTATAGACTAGACTATAGACTAGACTATAAACTAGACTATAGGCATGACTATCGACTAGACTACAAACTAGACTATAGACTAGACTATAAACTAGACTATAGACTAGACTATATACTAGACTAAAGATTAGACCATAAACTAGACTATAGACATGCCTATCGCATGGACTATAAACTAGACTATAGACTAGACTATAGACATAACTATCGACTAGACTAGAAACTAGACTATAGACTGGACTATCGACTAGACTATCGACTAGACTATAGACTAGACTATAGACTAGACTATAGACTAGACTATAGACTAGACTATAGACTAGACTATAGACTAGACTATAGACTAGACTATAGACTAGACTATAGACCAGACTATAGACTAGACTATAGACTAGACTATATACTAGACTAAAGACTAGACTATAGTCTAGACTATAGACTAGACTATAGACTAGACTATAGACTAGACTATAGACTAGACTATAGACTAGACTATAGACTAGACTATAGACTAGACTATAGACTAGACTATAGACTAGACTATAGACTAGACTATAGACTAGACTATAGACTAGACTATAAACTAGACTATAAACTAGATTAAAGACCAGACTATAGACTAGATTAAAGACCAGACTATAGACTAGACTATAGACTAGACTATAGACTAGACTATAGACTAGACTATAGACTACACTATAGACTACACTATAGACTAGACTATAGACTACACTATAGACTAGACTATAGACTAGACTATAGACTATAGACAAGACTATACCTAGACTATAGACTAGACTATAGACTAGACTATAGACTAGACTATAGACTAGACTATAGACTAGACTATAGACTAGACTATAGACTAGACTATAGACTAGACTATAGACTAGACTATAGACTAGACTATAGACTAGACTATAGACTAGACTATAGACTAGACTATAGACTAGACTATAGACTAGACTATAGACTAGACTATAGACTAGACTATAGACTAGACAATAGACTAGACTATAGACTAGACTATAGACTAGACTATAGACTAGACTATAGACTAGACTATAGACTAGACTATAGACTAGACTATAGAATAGAATTTAGACTAGACTATAGAATAGACTATAGACTAGACTTTAGATTAGACTATAAACTAGAATATTGCGTAGACTATAGACTATACGATAGACTAGACTATAAACTAGATTATAAGCAAGACTAAAAACTAGACTAGATTATAGATTAGACTATATACTAGACTATAGACTAGGCTATAGACTACACTATAGACCTAACTATCGACCAGACTATAGCCTAGGCTATAGACAAAACTATAGACTAGACTATAGATTGGAGTTAAGACTAAACTATAGTCTAGACTATAGATTAGACTAGACTACAAACCCATTGACTTTAATCGGACTACAGACCAAACTAAGACTGGACCAAAGACTAACTATTGATTAGATTTCATAACCTTCCTCTTTTTAACTTACTTGCTGTCCCAAAGAAAGTCAAATATCCAAAAAATTTACCTGTAAAGAAAAAGTAATCATTTTTAGTAGTCTTGTTAAAAAAAGCTTTTTCTTTAAATTTAAAAAATAAACGTCTGTTTAAATATTCTGCTGTTTAACTGTTCTGAGAGCCATCTACCGTTTTTATTAGTGCAAATTATAAGAAATACACAGGAAACCCCCCCATATAAAATGAAAACAAAGATATAATTTTTGTTCTCTCTTCTACTCTTTAAACAAAATGTAAACAAAACAAAAACGAGCAAAACAAAACCAGAAAACTTTTGTCAGCAATTCTCTTTAACAAACAAAAAACCTATTTTGTACACATTCCCCCACACAGAAGAAATACTCTTAATAAAAACACTTAATGTACATAATAATACAATAAAAATAAACTTTAATTAATTTTCTACATATTTGGCGTTATTTTTAATTTATAATTTGAAAACTTGTAGTTGTTGTTTTTTTTTTTTTTTTTTTTTTTTTTGTCTTGCGACAAACTTAAACCCAAAAGACAAATCAAATTTAACGACGAAAAAATTATTGGGAAATAAACTCATTTAACCATAAAAATAACAAAAGTAATAATGATGTTGATGATGTAGTCTATACAGCCAGCCAGTTAATGAGTCAGTTTAAGTGTCTGTCCATTATTCAACTAAACAGGCGGGTATGCGTTGAACTGCAACGTAACAAATGTTCTTTATATATAGTTTTCGACGTGTGAGTTTATGTTCCATTTCTGAAACAAAAACCAGCTGGTTATTTGTTCTGACAAACAGTCTTGATTTGTAACATTTTGTTTTACTCTTGTTGGAAGTTTTATTTTGGGATGCCTTGGCTTTAAGAAACTTTTTTTGAGGTTGTGTGTGCGGTCTGATATTGTAGAATATATTTAGTAACTATTGCAATAACAATATTGAATTATATAGCAATCAAACCGCAACCAACGTTGGGGGGCAAGGTAAGATTTTCAGGTTTGTCATACTACGCAGTACTCTACATACAGCAATAAAAAACTAAATTTGGTCTATAGTCAAAACTATAATGTGGATTGGTTTATAGTCTGGGACTTCAGTTACTCTATAGTTTGGACTATAGTCTAGTCTGGACAATAGTGTAGTCTTGTATTCTAGACTATCTTGACAATGGTCTAGTGTAAGTCTGAGTTATAGTATTTTTTAAATCTTAACTCGTGTCTAGTCTATAGTCTGAACTATAGTCTAGTCTATAGTCTTCACAATAGTCTAATCTGTAGTCTATAGTCTAGTCTATAGTCTAGTCTATAGTCTAGTCTATAGTCTGTCTATAGTCTAGTCTATAGTCTAGTCTATAGTCTAGTCTATAGTCCGCACTATAGTCTTCTCTATAGTCTAGTCTATAGTCTAGTCTATAGTCTAGTCTATAGTCTAGTCTATAGTCTAGTCTATAGTCTAGTCTATAGTCTAGTCTATAGTCTAGTCTATAGTCTAGTCTATAGTCTAGTCTATAGTCTAGTCTATAGTCTAGTCTATATCTATTCCTAGTCTATAGTCTAGTCTATAGTCTAGTCTATAGTCTAGTCTATAGTCTAGTCTATAGTCTAGGTCTATAGTAGTAGTAGTATAGTAGTATTCTAGTCTATAGTCTAGTCTATAGTCTAGTCTATAGTCTAGTCTATAGTCTAGTCTATAGTCTAGTCTATAGTCTAGTCTATAGTCTAGTCTATAGTCTAGTCTATAGTCTAGTCTATAGTCTAGTCTATAGTCTAGTCTATAGTCTAGTCTATATAGTCTAGTCTATAGTCTAGTCTATAGTCTAGTCTATAGTCTAGTCTATAGTCTAGTCTATAGTCTAGTCTATAGTCTAGTCTATAGTCTAGTCTATAGTCTAGTCTATAGTCTAGTCTATAGTCTAGTCTATAGTCTAGTCTATAGTCTAGTCTATAGTCTAGTCTATAGTCTAGTCTATAGTCTAGTCTATAGTCTAGTCTATAGTCTAGTCTATAGTCTAGTCTATAGTCTAGTCTATAGTCTAGTCTATAGTCTAGTCTATAGTCTAGTCTATAGTCTAGTCTATAGTCTAGTCTATAGTCTAGTCTATAGTCTAGTCTATAGTCTAGTCTATAGTCTAGTCTATAGTCTAGTCTATAGTCTAGTCTAGTCTTCTAGTCTAGTCTATAGTCTAGTCTATAGTCTAGTCTATAGTCTAGTCTATAGTCTAGTCTATAGTCTAGTCTATAGTCTAGTCTATAGTCTAGTCTATAGTCTAGTCTATAGTCTAGTCTATAGTCTAGTCTATAGTCTAGTCTATAGTCTAGTCTATAGTCTAGTCTATAGTCTAGTCTATAGTCTAGTCTATAGTCTAGTCTATAGTCTAGTCTATAGTCTAGTCTATAGTCTAGTCTATAGTCTAGTCTATAGTCTAGTCTATAGTCTAGTCTATAGTCTAGTCTATCTATAGTCTAGTCTATAGTCTAGTCTATAGTCTAGTCTATAGTCTAGTCTATAGTCTAGTCTATAGTCTAGTCTATAGTCTAGTCTATAGTCTAGTCTATAGTCTAGTCTATAGTCTAGTCTATAGTCTAGTCTATAGTCTAGTCTATAGTCTAGTCTATAGTCTAGTCTATAGTCTAGTCTATAGTCTAGTCTATCTATAGTCTAGTCTATAGTCTAGTCTATAGTCTAGTATAGTCTATAGTCTATAGTCTAGTCTAGTCTATAGTCTAGTCTATAGTCTATAGTCTAGTCTATAGTCTAGTCTAGTCTATATAGTCTAGTCTATAGTCTAGTCTATAGTCTAGTCTATAGTCTAGTCTATAGTCTAGTCTATAGTCTAGTCTATAGTCTAGTCTATAGTCTAGTCTATAGTCTAGTCTATAGTCTAGTCTATAGTCTAGTCTATAGTCTAGTCTATAGTCTAGTCTATAGTCTAGTCTATAGTCTATAGTCTATAGTCTAGTCTATAGTCTAGTCTATAGTCTAGTCTATAGTCTAGTCTATAGTCTAGTCTATAGTCTAGTCTATAGTCTAGTCTATAGTCTAGTCTATAGTCTAGTCTATAGTCTAGTCTATAGTCTAGTCTATAGTCTAGTCTATAGTCTAGTCTATAGTCTAGTCTATAGTCTAGTCTATAGTCTAGTCTATAGTCTAGTCTATAGTCTAGTCTATAGTCTAGTCTATAGTCTAGTCTATAGTCTAGTCTATAGTCTAGTCTATAGTCTAGTCTAGATACTATAGTCTAGTCTATAGTCTAGTCTATAGTCTAGTCTATAGTCTAGTCTATAGTCTAGTCTATAGTCTAGTCTATAGTCTAGTCTATAGTCTAGTCTATAGTCTAGTCTATAGTCTAGTCTATAGTCTAGTCTATAGTCTAGTCTATAGTCTAGTCTATAGTCTAGTCTATAGTCTAGTCTATAGTCTAGTCTATAGTCTAGTCTATAGTCTAGTCTATAGTCTAGTCTATAGTCTAGTCTATAGTCTAGTCTATAGTCTAGTCTATAGTCTAGTCGATGGTCTAGTTTAGTCTATAGTTATGTTTATGTTCTAGTTTATAGTATTGCCTATAGTTTAGTCTATAGTCTAGTGTACAGTCTGATCTGTATTCTCCTCTTTAGTTTAGTCCCTATTCTAGTGTAATCTAGTTTATATAGAGCTTAATAAGAACCTTAGTATGATTGATAGTCTAGTAACATACATTAAGGGACATTATATACAAATATTTTAAAGCCTACTTTTAGGAGTTTAAAATATATTCTAATTTCAAACTAATTGTAGTAGTTTTCTTAATTCGTTTTACTTTTAAAGAAATAAAATTCAGAAAAAAAACTGGTTATATTTTTTGTTTTGTCTGTTTTTTTTTTGGCGGATAATAATAATAATGACGTTGATGACGCTGCCGTTGTATTTGTTGTTGTCATCGCCAATGATGGCGATAATGATGTTGTTGATTATTTCACACACAGACTTGATATGAGTCATTTTACTTGTATTTCAAACTTAAATATAAATAAAAATAAATTTAAATATATATATTTTTTTATATACAACAACTAAGAACATTTATACAAAATTTCTATAGACTCCGAACAGTAAGTACATATTTCGTTTTGTATATATATGTACATATATATGGCAGTAGTACCGATGACGGGCAGAGTATATAGCCAACGGCATGCGTCTCAGACACGTTTTAATGCCAAAAATATACCAAAAACTGTTGTATTTAAAAGAGTACGAGAGATACGAAAATAAATTTAAATATAAATAAATGAAAATACAACAACAAAAATAAGCATAAGAATAATAATATTAATAAAAAACGACAACAATAACAACAATTTTAGTATTTTTCGTTTCTTTCTTCTTTTTTAAATGAGTTAATCGATGCAAATGTGGCATGTATTCGAATTTGTATACAAATTGAAATGAATGAAAATAATATTATTTGGTTGTTGGTGTTGTTTTCAAATAATTTGATGATCATATTTTTTGTCAGTTCTTTTTTGAATATTAATATTTTTGTTGTTTTTGTTAAATTTATTATAAATATTTTTTTTTGCTAGTTTTTTTTATTTGCCATTAAGTCTTTACCACCTTATGCAAAAACGATTACTAAAGTTAACAATGGTTTACTACAAACTTTTTCCATATAAAAACAGGTTTTAACAACCATTGTTAACTTAATAATCGTTTTTGCATAAGACGGTTAGTCTTTATAGTGGAGGGAATTATAGTTTTTAATACTTGGACAATATGTTTCATATTGTGTTTGTATAATTTATTTCTTTATTCTGTTAAATTGTTTTTATTATGTTTATATTTTGTGTTTTTTTTTTTATTTAGTTTAATAGTTTTTGCTAAACTGAACTATTGACCTTGTTTTTTTTCGATAGTTTTGTTTTGTGTAGATTTTTGCAGTAGAATTAAGAAAAAAATGATTGTTAAAAACAAAAACTGGTTTATAAGTCATTCAACATGATTGTGTTAATTTAAAAATATATAAAATTTGTTTAACAAAAAAATTAATTAAGAATACAAAACAAAAATAATTGCAAGTTTTTGAAACAAAATATATAAAAGTCATTATGTAAATAATAAAGTAATTAACGAAACTGTAGACTGCTATCGGTAGAAACAAAAATAAGCGTACAATTACAAAAACTGACTAGAATGTAGATCGTACTATAACCAGACCCTGCTCCTGACAACATACAAAGCAGATAAATGTAAAGAGCAGACTATATCAAAGACTCAAGTCCATACTAAAGATCAGACTAGACTACAGACTAGACTATAGACTAGACTATAGACTAGACTATAGACTAGACTATAGACTAGACTATAGACTAGACTATAGACTAGACTATAGACTAGACTATAGACTAGACTATAGACTAGACTATAGACTAGACTATAGACTAGACTATAGACTAGACTATAGACTAGTCTATAGTCTAGTCTATATAGTCTAGATTATGGACTAAATTATACACTTTAGATTTCAGTTAACTTAATTTATATTTAACACCTGCCTGTCTACAGTAGGGATAGTAAATACTTGTTAAAAAGCAAACAAATTTAATTGACAGATAACTGAGGATAACAACAGGTTTAACAAGCAAATTACAGAGCTTAATTAATTTAAAACCCAAAATGAAAAAACGTTAAAACTCTAGGGGAAATTGGAGAAAAAATAGCAAACTAATTGCTAGCAATGTAAACTAAAAGTTAAACAATTAAAACAAATGGTTTACATTTAACTCCTAGTTAAAAAAAATCGTTAAATTACAAACAACTTTATATGTATAAAACTAATAAGACAGACATGTATGAAAGTTTTATGTATTTATAACCAAATCTATTTTAATTGTTTTTTTTATTTTTTTTACTTTAACTATAGTTTTACATCCCGTATTCGTGTGACACATAAAATATTAGTTTTTTAGCTTTTTGGCATTATTTCTCGTGGGGTTTTTTCGCTTTAAAAAGCCGCCTTTTCATATGGTTTACATGTTTAGTTTTTTACATCCATACATATGTATGTACATCTGTATGTATATTTAGTTTGAAATTTCCTACTATATGTTGTACAAGTATACTATGTCGTATGCTGTGTACTATTATTATTGTTTTATTTACAATATTGTGGTTATTTCGTTGTTGTTGTTGTTTTCTTTGCTGTAATTTACTATACAATTTCCTAATAATTAAATGCTAAATTATGTACATATACAATTTGTGTACCAACACTTTACTAGTGTCTCACTTTCAATAACAATTTAAATGAATATTGCTTGGTTCATAGTTATAGTATGATTCCTATAAAGAGACAGTTGTAAATAAAAACTGAATTAACACGACTTGTGATAAAGGGTTGGTAGTGTTAAGTAAACTTGAAAAATTTAATTTAAAATTTTTGGAAATTTTTTTCAAAATTTCATAATTTTTAGAAAATTTAGAGAGATTTAATTTTTGCAGTAAGATTTCTATTTAGGAAAAGAATACAAATCTAAATTTTCATGTCATTTGAAGCATTTTGTGAAATTCGGATAAAACCGGATAATAGCGGATAACGTGGTTTTAGGGTAAAAAGAGAAAAGAAAAAAAGTTGATTAAATGAGTTTTCTTTATATTCTTATAAGTTTTACAGTTTTTCTTAAAAGAATTTATAAATTTTAAAGAAATTTTTTTAATTTTTCAAAAAAATTATTAAAAAAAAATTTGAAAAAATTTTCGAATTTGAATTTTTATGAAATGATTTTGAATTTATTTAAAAATTTTTTTTCAACCTGTTTCCTAAGCTCACAAAGACTTTTGATCCCAAATTTTAAGCAATTCCAAGTATTTTTAGGAATACGGATAAAAACGGATAATAGCGGATAACAAGGTTTTAGGGCTTAAAAAGGCGGGAAAAGTTTATTAAAAGAATTTTCTTTATATTCTTATAAGTTTCTAAGTATTTCTTAAAAGAATTTATAAATTTTAAAGAAATTTGTTTAATTTTCAAAAATTTATAAAAAAAAATTGAAAAAAATTTCGAATTTGAATTTTTACAAAATGATTTTGAATTTTTTAAAAAATGCTTTTAGAATCTGTTTCCTAAGCTCACACAGATTTATAATCTCAATATCTAAACAATTCCAAGCATGTTTGTGAAATTCGGATAAAACGGATAATAGCGGATAACAAGGTTTTAGGGCTTAAAAAGGCGGGAAAAGTTTATTAAATAAATTTTCTTTATATTCTTATAAGTTTCTAAGTTTTTCTTAAAAGAATTTATAAATTTTAATGAAATTTTTTTAATTTTTCAAAAAATTTATAAAAACTTTTTTTTTGGAAAAATTTTTGAATTTGAATTTTTGACGAAATGAGTACCATTTTGTAAAAAATTCTTTTGGATTCTATTTCCTAAGCTCACAAAGATTTATAATCTTAATTTTTAAGCAAATTCAAGCATTTTTGGGATTATGGATAAAAACGGATAATAGCGGATAACAGGGTTTAAAGCTTAGTTAAAGCGGCAAAAGTATTTTATGGTATTATACTGCTTATTCTTAATGTTTTTAAACAGATATTTAACAAAATTTCAAATTTTCAAAAAAATTTGAAAAATTCTTAAAATAAATGTTCTTCAAAATTGATTTTTTTTACTTAATTTCAACGTTTTTGCTTCGAGTTTCTTTGGCAACAAGATTTTGACGATTTTAGAGATATAAATTTCAAATTTATTTAATTATTGGATAATAAAGAATAATACTATTTATAAAAAAATTAAAAAGAATTTCTTGAAAATTTTGAAAATTCTTATGATTTTGAAAATTTTCCAAAAATAAAAATTTAAATTTTCAAAAGTTTAAGTTTTGAAAAAAATTCTTTAAAAACTTGTCAGATAATAAGATAATTGCATACAAATGTATTAAAACTGTTGTTTTGTATTGAAATCTATATAAAACTGCTTTATCCGGTGTTATCCGTTTTTATCCGAAATTTCTTAAAATAAGATTTTAAGCTTAAAAATGATTAATTTGCTTTAGTTTTGTTATAAAGAATGATATTATTTAGAAAAAACTTAATTTTTAAAGAGTTTAATAAAATTTTCTTAAAATTTTGAAAAATTTCCAAATAAAAATGTAAAAATTTCAAAAGTTTAAGTTTTTTATAGAATTTCTTAAAAAAAAACTTGTCAGATTATTAGAAAATTGGTTAAAAATGTATTTAAACTGCTTTTTTGTTGAAAAATCTATATAAAACTGCTTTATCCGGTGTTATCCGTTTTTATCCGAAATTTCTTAAAATAAGATTTTAAGTTTAAAAATTATTAATTTGCTTTAGTTTTGTTATAAAGAATGATATTATTTAGAAAAAAAAACTTATTTTTTTAACAGTTTAATAAAATTTTAAAAAAATTTGAAAATTAAAAAAAATTAAAAATTTTCAAAAGTTTCAGTTATGAAAAAATGTCTTAAAAACTTCTCGGATAATTAGAAAATTGCTTAAAACTGTGTTTTTAAACTGTTTTTTTATTTCAAAATCTGTATAAAACTGCTTGATCCGATGTTATTTGTTTTTATCCGAAATTTCTCAAAAGTTTGAATTTTCAAAATTTTCATAAAAAACTTGTTAGAAAATTAGAAAATTGTATAGAAGTATATATAAACTGCATTTTTGTTTCGAAATCTATATAAAACTGCTTTATCCGGTGTTATCCGTTTTTATCCAAAATTTCTCAAATTGAGAATTTAAGCTTAAAAAAGGCAAATTTGCATAAATTTTATTATTTTAAAGAAAATTTTATAATTTTTTTTTATGTTAGGAATATAACCTTACCCCTTATTTTCGAATATAACAGGTTGTTGAAATGAAAATAATCTAACTGTGTGTTGGCAATTGATACTTAAGCTAGTCTGAGTTATTAATTAATTATTAAAATATAAAAATTTTTTAATGATTTTTTTAAGGAAAAAATAATAATTTAAACAAAACTATGTTATTTAATAATAGAAAAAATATTTTACATTTTTTAATAAAAGACAAAGAATTTTAATTGAAAAATAAGTTTTAAGGTGTTAAAAAAAATATTTTAATTACTCATTGAAGTATTAAATATGATGTCATTATTTTATTACATTTTTTTTTTTTCAAAAAAGATTTACAAAAACAGGAAGTTTTGGAAAAGTTAAATGGAAAGTTAAATGGATTTTTTTGTTCATATATAAATAATGATGAATAATGTTAACATTTAAGGTATTATTATTTTATATTTTTTTTATCAAAGATTTTGATAAGATAAGAACACATTTTTTTTGGAAAAATAAAACATTTTTTGGACTCTAGTAAAGCACGAGAAAAGACGACAGCGGCAGGTGTATGGGTTACAGAAAAAAATATAACTTGTAACCCATATAACAAGCTCAATTAAGTTAAAGTTTACTGATACTCGTATTGTTATCATAATTTTTTTTTTTTTTTTTTTTTTTGTACCAACACTAAACTGTATTATCTAATCTTATCAGTTATAGAACTCATACACTTGCCATACACAATCAGTATAATAATAAAGAAAATAAAGAGGGATTGCAAAAGCTACAGGTTTCTATAGAAAATATTACATTTTTGTAGTTTGAAAAAGAAAAATTAAGAAAAAAAAATATTTAGGTTTTACGATATCATTTGTAGCCGTACGGTGTCAGTTAACGAACGAAAAACGCAACGACAAGTAGAATAAAGTTTTGAGAAAGAATAATACTTTATTTTAAAGAAAAATATTTAAAGAAGCAAATAAAAACTAATTACCTAAAAAAAAAAATAACGAAAATGGTGTCTGTAGAAACAATTGGTTCTATATTTATCAAGGCCTTGAAATTGGTAAAAGAAAAAATTATATATATTATATAAAAAGTTTAATTTTTTAAATTATAAATAATTTTTATATAAAAACGTTAATAAAAATAAATAAAAATCTTGAAAAAACTTTGAAAAAACTTTGAAAAAACTTTAAAAATCTTAAAAATAAAAGAAAGTGTTTAAAATCAAATAATTCTAAAGAAAAAAGTTTTATCAACAGCAAAACAATGACTCATTACTAAAAACTAAATGAAGTTTAAAAAAAGTCTACCATAAATAATTCCACAATTTTTTAAAAGAAAATTATTAAAAATAACGCTGTAAACACATAAAACTAATTTTCCCGCCTTTAAGTTTAAATGCAGTTTAAAACTGCATTATCGACTATTATACGTTTTTATGCGTAAACCTCAAGTTAAAGCAAATTAGCTAAAAATGAACAAAACTAATAGCTAGAAAGCTTAAAAACTCGTTATAAATAGTTTTTTAAAGCTCCTTGCAACATTTAAGAAAAGAACCCGAAATTTTGAAATTTTTCATTCAAAATTTAAAAAAAAGTTTACAAAAATTACAATTTTGTATAAAAATAGTTTAAAAAATATTAAAAATAAACAAAAAAAAATAAATTTCTAAACTTTTCCCGCCTTAAAACAGCTTAAAACGCCTTTATCCGCTATTATCCGTTTTTATCCGTAAATCTCAAGTTAAGCCAACAATTAACAAAAAAATAAACCAAATAATTTATAATAACAATAGAAATTATATTTTTAAAGAAATTTTAATAAAATTTAAAAATTTCTAAGAAAAAATACAAATTTTTAAAAAAAAATTTCAATTTCAAAATTCTAAAAAAAAGAAATTTTTCAAAAGTCACAATTTTCTTTAGAAAAAGTTTTAAAAATATTAAAACTAATTTAAATAAAATAGTTTTAAATTTTTTTCTTTATAATTCAGCTTAAAAACCTGTTATCCGTTATTATCCGTTTTTATCCGTAATTCTCAAAATGCCTTCATTAAGCTTAAATTTAGGAATTTAAAGCTTTGTATTGTTGTTAGACTATAAACAAAAGATTTTTTAACATAAAAGCTTCTCCAGCAATAAAAATTGGAATTTAAAAAAATTTGTTTTTTTTTTAATTTTAAAAATTTAATAAAAAATATAAAAAATTTACAAAATTTTAGCAAAAAAAACTTTCACAATTATTAAGCTTATTTTTAATAATATATTAAATCACGTTTTTCTTTTAAATTTAGCTTAAAAACCTATTATCCGCTATTATCCGTTTTTATCCGTAAAACGAAAAATCTTGAAATTTGCCTAAAATTCAAGATTTTGAAAGTTTACAAGTAGTTTAAACATAATTCGAAAGAATTTTTATGCTTTTGTGATTATTTCATATAAAATTTTTGATTTGAAAATTTTTTAGTTTCAAAATTTTTATTTTTTTTCAAAATTTTCAAAAAATTCTTAAAATCTTAAAAATTGTTCTAGTTACGACTTGGAATGATTAGTAGTATTCTTAAAAAAATCTTTAAACCTATTTTCTTGTCTTTACTTAGTTTCAAAACCCATTATCCGCTATTATCCGTTTTTATCCGTAAAACCATAAATGCTGCGATTTGTCTAAAATTTGAGATTTTGAAAGTTTACAAGCAGTTCAAACATAATTCGAAAGAATTTTTATGATTTTGTGAATATTTTTTATAAAATTTTTGATTTCAAAAATATTTCAGTTTCAAAAAATTTTGAAAAAAAATTTAATTTTAAAAAAATTATTTTAATTTTAATTTTAAAAAATTTCACTTGATTTTAACTCTAATGATTCATTTAAAAAAACTCAAATGTATATTTTTTAATCAACCACTCCCAAAAGCGTGGTCAAATCAAACAAAACAAAATTTCATAAATATGAACATCGGACGTAGTAGTTAATACCATATATGTCATAGTAGTAGTAAAATGAATATTCATATTTAAAGAAAAAAAATAAAACACCCATACCACAAAACCATTGAAATAATATGAGTAATTGATAACCAAAATATTTCAAGGTAGTAAGTATTTAAAAATTCTTACAACAGCAAACAAACGAAAACTTTGATAAAGAATTAATATTATCAAAAAACTAATAATAATAAATAATAGAAAAAATGTTACACATTTAACGAAATAATTTCATGAAAAAGACAAACAAATAATTGAAGTAGTAACACAGAAAAAATAAGCTTTAGCTAAAACACACAGACGGACTTAAAAATCTAATAATAACTCAAACCTGTTCAAATTTTATTTAAAATATTAATAATTTAAAGCTTTAGAATGACAGTAATCTTTTCAAAAAAATTAAAACCCTTTAAAGAACTGTCTATCCTTCCTAAAGGTTAAAAGCGGATAAAAAGCAAAAAATTTGAAATGTTTAACAAATAAATAATAAGTTTTTTAAAGATTTTTTATAAAAATAATACGATTTTCTTTAATAAAAAACTTAAGAAATAAAGAAAAAATAAAAAATTTGCAACGAATAATTTGAACCGTATAAAAAAACCGGTTAAAAATTACTCGTATAATAAAGAAAATCACAAATTTTTATAGTTTTTAAGCTAAATAAACTAAAATCAGTAGATTAATACAATTTTCTAAAAGTTCAACAAAAGAATAATAAAAAAACCGAATAAAAACCGTTAAAAAATTATTCGAATAATTATGAAAAATATAATTATAAATAAATTTTAAAATAAATAACTAAAACATGTTTAATTTATAAAAAATTTTAGAAAATTATTTAACAAATAATAAAAAAACCGAATAAAAACCGTTAATTCGAATAATTACAAAATATTTTGAAATTAATCGTTTTTAAGCTAAATAAAGAAAATCGGATTAAAAAAATTAAAATTTTTAAGAAATTTTTTAACTAATTATAAAAACGAATAAAAACCGGTTATAAAATTAATCGAATAATAAAGATAATTAAAAGTTTTAATAGTTTTTAAACTAAAGAAAGAAATCCCAATCGATTAATACACATTTTATGGGAAATTCTCAAAAATAATAAAAAACCGATAAAAAACCGGTTACATATTATGCGAATAATAACAAAATATTTAAAATTAATCGTTTTTAAGTTTAATAAAGGAAAATCTGGTTAATTAATGCACATTTTAAGAAAATTTTTTAACAAGTAATAAGAAACCGAATAAAAACCGGTTGCAAAATAAGAATTATTCGAATGAAAAAGAAAATTTTAAGTTTTAATCACTTTTGAACTAAAGAAAGAAATTCCAATCGATTAATGCATGGAAATTTCTTAAAAATTAATAAAAAAATCGAATAAAAACCGGTTGCATATTATACGAATAATAACAAAACTTTTCATTATTAATCGTTTTTACGTTAAAGAAGGAAAATCGGTTTAATTAATAAACATTTTAAGGAAATTTTTTTAACAAGTAATAAGAAATCGAATAAAAACCGGTTGCAAAATAATAAGAATTATTCGAATAAAAATGAAAATTATAAGTTTTAATAGCTTTTGAACTAAAGAAAGAAATTCTGAGTGATTTTTGCATATTTTATGGATATTTGTAAAAAAAAATATTAAGAAACCGAATAAAAACCGGTTACAAATTATACGAATAATAACAAAACTTTTCATTATTAATTGCTTTTAAGCTAAATAAGGAAAATCGGTTTAAATAATGTAGTGAATAAAAAAAAGCGAATAAAAACCGGTTGCAAAATTATTCGAATAACCAGGGAATTTATAAGTTTTAATAGTTTTTACACTATTGAATGAAAAACCAATGGATTTATGCACATTTAATGGAAATTTGTTAAAAAAATAAAAAGAAGCCGAATAAAAACCGATTGCAAAATTATTCGAATAATAATGCATATTACAATTTTTAATAGTTTTTTTAAACTAATTATAGTTGATTAATGCATTTACTTAAAAAATCACTTAACGAATAATATGAAACGAATAAAAACCAATTACACTATTATTAGTTGATAAACGATTGTTATTCGAATAAAAATTTTATTCGTTAAAAAAGAAAATAATCAAATCTAAATTCGTTTTGGAATCAAAATTTTTAAAAATTAACAATATTTCTAAAAGTTAACGCAATAAATGACAACTTTCTAAACGATTAAATTAATTATTCGAATAATATTTGATTCGATTGTTTGCTTAAGCCTTATTATAACTTCCTTCCATCCTTAATCTTTCCAGGTTCTTAATTTAATCATTCTTATCTTATATCGTATCGGTGATGGTGGTGAATTCTTGGGTGTTGGCGGTACTTGGAATCTAAATGAGGAGAAAAGTGCCGATTGTGAAATTGTGGCCTCAGGAGTAATGGTGGGTTTTTTCATCTATACCGGTTGTCATACCATAGCCTTTCTCTTTGGCACCACCAAACATAAGAGGTCAGTCCTTTCCCTTCCCTCTAAAGGAGCTCAATTTTTATAATATAACATTTAATTCCCTCAATTTTCAGAGAACTTTCCGATACGATAATGAATGTAGTCGGTACTTTTATGTGGGTGGCTGTAGGCGGTACTGCTCTTCACTATTGGAAGGGCTATATGAAAGACAATGATTTCCTTTATGTGGCCTCCGAAAGACAAGTTGGTATTGCTATGGGTGCTTTGTGTGTTATAGAGGGAGCTTTGTATCTATTGGATACCGTATTGGCCTGTATACACTATTCCAAGGGTGATACCGATTATGTGCAGTAACTGAACAAATTCGAGTGAGAACCATCAACAGCAGTAGTTCAGCAAACGAATATATACTATTTTCATAATCATATATCTTTTTTTTTTTAATTTTTTTAAACATAAGTTCAAATTAGTTTTTAAAGAAATTTTGACAAATTTTTCATTAAACCCTCTAAAACCATAAAAATTTTTAAAGTTTTGCAACAATTCAGACAAAAACTTAGAACAAATGAAAAGAAAACTTTTTCAAAAAACTACTTCAAAATTGGATTAACTTAATAACTTAAGTCCTTTTTAAATTACTGAACACATTTAAAAAAAGTATTTTTAGTTACTTAAGTCAATTTTAAGTTTCTTACAATAATAAAATCCTACCAAAAATTTTCAAAAGCATTTTTATTTCAGACATATACAAATTTCTGAATAAGTTTGCAAATTTACATGAATGCATGAACTACATAAAAGAAAACGATGAAGTTTTGTTTGACGATTTCGGTCGTAAAGGTCACACCGTCGCTGATATTCCCGGAGTACGTTTCAAGGTCGCTAACGTTTCATTGTTGGCCTTGTACAAGGAAAAAAGAAGGAACGTCCAAGATTATAAGATGTTTGTGTTTTAGTTTTAAAATCCATTAATAAGGAAAACAAAGTTTTTAGTATGTTTTTACACATTCTTTAAACAAATTCAAAAAAAATCTATTAAACAGGGTTGTATTTTATCTTCCAAACAGAGTTGCATTTTAAGAGCAGTTATGATAGAATTAAAGCATAACTTAAGGCTTTTAAGCATATTAATGATAAAAAGAATTTATTGATCAAACTATAGTAAAACAGAACTAGAATTAGAACAAAAATACGACAGAACTAGAACTAGAACTAGAACAGGACTAGAACAGAACTATAACAGAACTAGAACCAGAACTAGAACAGAATTAGAAAATAATTAGAACAAAACTAGAACTTGAACAGAACTAGAAAAGAACTAGAACAGAACTAGAACAGAACTAGAACAGAACTAGAACAGAACTAGAACAGAACTAGAACAGAACTAGAACAGAACTAGAACAGAACTAGAACAGAACTAGAACAGAACTAGAACAGAACTAGAACAGAACTAGAACAGAACTAGAACAGAACTAGAACAGAACTAGAGCAGGAATAGAACAGAACTGGAACAGAACTAGAACAGAACTAGAACAGAACTAGAACTAGAACAGAACTAGAACAGAACTAGAACATAACTAGAACAGAACTAGAACAGAACTAGAACAGAACTAGAACAGAACTAGAACAGAACTAGAACAGAACTAGAAAAGAACTAGAACAGAACTTGAACAGAACTAGAACAGAACTAGAACAGAACTAGAACAGAACTAGAACTAGAACATAACTAGAACAGAACTAAAACAGAATTAAAACATAACTAGAACAGAACTAAAACTAAACTAGAACAGAACAGAACTAAAACTAAACTAGAACAGAACTAGATTAGAACTATAACAGAACTAGAACAGAACTTGAACTGAACTAGATTAGAACTAGAACAGAACTAGAACAGAACTTGAGCAAAACTAAAACAGGATTTGAGCAGAACTAGAAAAGAACTAGAAGATAACTAAAACAGAACTAGAAGAGATCGAGAACAGAACTAGTACAGAACTAGAACTAGAACAGAACTAGAATAGAACTAGAACAGAACTAGAACAGAACTAGAACAGAACTAGAACAGAACTAGAACAGAACTAGAACAGAACTAGAACAGAACTAGAACAGAACTAGAACAGAACTAGAACAGAACTAGAACAGAACTAGAACAGAACTAGAACAGAACTAGAATAGAACTAGAACAGAACTAGAACATAACTAGAACAGAACTAGAACAGAACTAGAACAGAACTAGAACAGAACTAGAACAGAACCAGAACAGAACTAGAACAGAACAAAACTAGAACAGAAAAGAAAAGAACTAGAACACAATTATAACGGAACTAAAACAGAACTAGAACAGAACTAGATCAGAACTTGAACAGAACTAGAACAGAATTAGAACGGAACTAAAACAAAACAGAACTAGAACTAAACTAGAACAGAACTAAAACAGAACTAGAACAGAACTAGAACAGAACTAGAACAGAACTAGAACAGAACTAGAACAGAACTAGAACAGAACTAGAACAGAACTAGAACAGAACTAGAACAGAACTAGAACAGAACTAGAACAGAACTAGAACAGAACTAGAACAGAACTAGAACAGAACTAGAACAGAACTAGAACAGAACTAGAACAGAACTAGAACAGAACTAGAACAGAACTAGAACAGAACTAGAACGGAACAGAACAAGAACAGAATTAGAACAGACCTAGAATAGAACTATAACAGAACTAGAACAGGACAAGAACAGAACTTGCACAGAACTAGAACTAAATCAGAACTAGAACAAATCTTAAGCAATCTAGAACTAAACTAGTACTCATTTAGAAATGAACTATATCTGAGCTAGAACAGAACAAGTACAGAGCTAGAACCAAGCTAGAACTGAAATAACTGAACAAGAACTAAACTTTAACATAGACCAAATTACAAAAAGCTCCGTCAGTTGCTAGGTCACTAAACTTTAATTTATTAAATAATCTATTATTTTGCCAAAATGAAATGTTAATAAATTGTATCCCAAAAAAACAGACATCTGTTTGTAATAAATTAATCGAAAAACGTATGTATCATTCTAGTTCTCATGTTCATTTTTAATTAAAGCTGCCTAGTACAGACAACCCAAACCTAGCCAATAAGTTGTTCGGTTCCCTCATCTCCTAAATGGCGTGTAATACATTTCAATAGCAGACAATTGTCTTAAATTATTAAGCGTATTGTCTTAATTAAACTTGACTCAAAACAAATATTTGAACAGCACGTTGAAAATAAATTTATTAAAAAGAGAGGTAGAGAGAGAGAGATAGATAGTACGCCAAAACAGTAAACTAACAGTTGTTTTTGAGAGAAAATCACAAACGGAAATGTAATCTTTAAAATTTAAAAGGGACTCACCTGAACTTTAACTGCAGCATCGACAACATCCTGACCCGCTTTCGTGCGCTCCGTACTAATCTGACTGGCACAGCGTTTATAGTAGGGCCTTTTTCTGGCCGTTAAAGGTGTCGAAGCCAAGTCCAATATATCCACTAAATCACTATCTAAGATATACGAATTACGCGAAATGTCATTTAGTAACTCGAGTTTACGCGAATCCAAACTTTCACGATACACATTACGCGGTTTATCCAGATTATGCTCATAATCTGGATCCATGTGAAAACTATTACGCGACGCACTACGACGTTTAGCTAATTCACGCGCTGACCCGTGCAACGAGGAGCTAGTTTTACGACGTCTTACCACTGTTTGCGGCGTTACGAAGGGAGAGGTGGCGGTGGCATTAGAGGGAGTACAGGGAGAGGGTAGTATATAGGAAGAGTTATCCGATATTAGGGAATTGTCAGGTATTAGGGAGGAATTTAAAGAAGGATCCATAAGACTAACTTGTGAGAGTTTACGTTCTAATTGCTTTTCATAGCTATTGAATTTGTCATAATCGATAAAGGACATATTCTCATAACTGACCATATTGTCTACTGCCTGCAGGGACTGAAGTGAGGCTCGCCATTTATCATTTAATTTATCCTTTTTCTTTTCCGAACTTAAACCAAAAGTGGTCTTAAAGCTGGATATTAAGGTGGAGGAGCGACGTTTTTTAAAATTTGCCACCGGATCAAAGGCAGCATCTTGTTTTAGTATTGGTGTAGAGGTTTTGCGCAGTTGAGACGGTGAGGTGTCGACAGGCGTAGAAGTGGCCTGATTAGCCATAGACTGTGGCCTTAGTGGGGTGTTAGTATTATTGTTTTCATTATTTTCTATGGAATTTTTACGTGGCGAAGCCGGTGAGGTGGGATCTTCTTCGGATAATTGCTCTAGTTGAGGTTCTATTAAACTGCGACGATTTGTACGTCTTGGTAAAATCATAGAACGACTGCGTGTAAACTTAAAAGGTAATTCACTATCATCTTCGATTTTATTTAAACTCTCCTTACTGCTAGTTATCGAATTGATAAGTTTTGAGAGTTTACCTTTTAAAGAGAAACTACCGGATCTTTCGAATTTGTTTGGGACGCCAGCCAAAAGTGTTGGGGTATTGTTGTTATTGATAAGTTGTTTTTGTTGCTGCTGTTGTTGTTGTTGTTCATAGTATTCACGTAATTTTTGACTGATATTTGTGCTGTTGTTGTTGTTGTTCGTTTCATTAAGATTATTATTGTTGCTATTAATATTATTGTTATTGTGATTAACGGCAGTTGTTGTTGGATTTTTGTAGTTTTTGGCAGTTTGTATAGAATTTTTCTGATTCTTATTTAATTGTTCGGTTTTTTGTAGCTGTTGTTTTTTCACCAACTTTTGTTGTTTCTTTTGAGCCTTAACGGCTGCTTTGGTCTCAACTTTTGTAGAATTCATTGTTGTTTTAAAAGCTCAACTCTGTTAGCAAGCTACAAAACAAAAAAAAACACTCACCACCAAATGTCCTTTACAAACCTCATGTGTCACTAAAAAGAAAGGTAGGAAAAAAACAATTTAAATTAATAATTGTTTTAAAAAAATTAATTATATTTCTAAAATTTCTGTCTAAAAGCTTCTCGTTTTCCAATAGAAAACTTCTACTTTTTTCGTTTCTCTTATCAATTTTCAAACTTTTATGTTACTGTGAAAAAACACCAACAACATGTTATTGATTAGATTTGTTTAACCGAAAAAAATACATATAAATTTATTAGGGTTTTAATGTCACCCTCCTACTCTTGCACCTCCTCTATCTGTTCTGGAATTTTGAAATTTCTTGCTTTTTTGCAAACTTAATAATATTTCTTTTACTTGGAAATATTATTACTATTTTTGTTTTATTTTTTTTTTTTCATTTTAAACAATATTTTACATTCATACTAAATTAAACTGAAAATAGATAAAGCTTTTGATAAAGAAATTTACTTAATAATTCATCAATATCATGTAATAAAGTGTGCTTGAGAATTAAACAAACAATCAATCAATAACAACAACTATCAATGGAAGGTCGTTAAAAGCTTTTTTTTAAAAAAGTTTTAATTAAATGAAAATTTATTACAAAAAAAGCTAGAAATTTGTTCACAAACTAATCGCAAAACTGTACAAAATATCAACATAAACATCAATTTTCAAAAGCTTTACATAAAACTATTGAAAAAGCTTTAAAAGCTCTAGCTTTAAAATTCAGCAAAATGTATTCAAATCTTGTTAAAAGATTTAAAACTGAAAAAAAGTTTTAAAAACTTAACACAAAACAATTCAAAAATACTAAAAGCTTTAAAAGCTCTTGACAAAAAATCTTAGCAAAATGTAAACTAATCTTTTTAAAACTTTCTAAATGTTGAAAAACCATAAAAAATTAAAAAAAAAACAACAAAACTATAAAAAAAGCTTTGAAAGCTTTAAAAGCTTTTGCCAAAGAATCCTAGCAAAATGTAAGCAATTCTTTCTAAGACCTTCCAAATGTTCCAAAAACATAAAAAATTAAGAAAGAAACAAAATCTTTAAAAAAGCTTTTAAAGCTTTAGAAGCTCTAGCTTCAAAAACCAGCAAAATGTATAAAATTCTTTTTTTTAACATTTAAAAAAGTAAAAAATGGTTAAAACTTAGAAAGCTTAACACAAAACTATTAAAAAATACTAAAAGCTTCAAAAGCTCTTGTCAAAAAATCCTAGCAATTCTTTTTAAAACTTTCTAAATGTTTAAAAAATATTAAAAAAATTAAAAAAAAAAAATCAAAACTATCTAAGAAAGCTTTTAAGGCTGTCAAAGCTTTAGCTTCAAACCCAAGCAAAATGTATCCAAATTTTCATAAAACATTTAAAACAGTAAAAAATTTCTAAAAGCTTGCTGTTGTTTAACAAAAACGAGCTTACGTAAAAGCTTTTACGTTAGAAAATTTATAAAAACTGTATCTTATAACGCACAAAAACCACAAAAGCTTTAAAAGCTTTTGTGGTTTTGTAAAGTTAGATAAAAGCTTTTAAAAGCTTTTTTATAAATTGCTTAAAAATTCCCTTAAATGTTATATAATTAGCTTAATTAGTTAAAAATTATAATATAATGATAAAATTAATTAAATTTAGTTTAAATAAAAAAAGCTTTCAAAAGCTTTGGTATAAAATTGTGGCAAAAACTATAAAATTTTATAAAACACAAGAGTTAAGCATTAAATATTTGTTTTTCTTAAAGAAATAGGGTAAATTAAGGTATTAAGGCAAATGCTGTGGAAAAGCTTTTAAAACTTTTCAAGAAATTATGTTTGAAAATGTTAAAAAGTATACAAATATTTCTGTTTATATAAAAATCTAATTGATAACTGAAATATAAGCAAAATTTTATTAAAAAGCTTTTAAAAAAGCTTTTTTTATGAAAAAAAAAATATTAAAATTAGGAAAATAATCTTTTAAAGAAACAGCCTACAGCATGGTAATGAACTCTTTATTAGCTAAATTATCTGTTTTTTTAAACAAAAATAATTTCTAATAAATAAATATTTACCGCTAGACTTTGATTACGTTGCCTCAATGGAAGCAATAAGTTTGTGATTAAATAAAAAATAATAATTTGCTAAAAATAAACGCTGATATAAATTAAATTTAAAACAAAATAATAATCAAATTAATTAAATGGTAACAGGGGTAAAGCACCAAAACATAAATGTAATCATAAGGAAATAATTTAAAACAAAATATATACATTTTTAATAATATAGAATTTTGCCAAACCCTGATTTTGCATTCTGGGCGAGCACACCTGCACTAGTTTCCAGCAATTTTTTTTTTTAGAAAAGCGCGTAATATTTCTTTATATATTATAGTTTGTTGTTATTTTTTTAATATATGTACAAGTGTGTGTGTGTTTTTTTTATTATTATCAATTGTAAAACTGATAAAATTCTTACATATATTTTATTATTATTTTATGACAACAAAAACAACAACAATAAAAGAAGAACAAAAAATATTAGATATCATACTTATGGCGACATAGAAAATAGACTATATTTTGTCAAAAGTCCAAAGACACATTCATTTTTGTTATAAAGATCATTAACAGCTCAACAAATTAATCTAAAGCTTTAGGTAAATAATTCTAAAAATAAAAGGAAACACACAAAAGCTTGATATGTCAATTACTAAAAAGAAATAATAAAAAGTTTGATTTTTTGAATTTTTGGCAATTTTACAAGTTTTATAATAAAAGCTTTTAAAAGCTTTCCATACTTGCTTATAAATTGAATAGTCAATTACTTATGTAATTCATTTATTAATTGTTAAAGAAATTTTTATAATTTTTAAGAATTTTTATTAACTAAGCTTTTAAAAGCTTTCAACAGCTTTTTAAATACTTTATAATTTTAAAAATTTTTAGTCAATTACTTATGTAATCGATTTGTTAATGTTTCAACAAATTTTAAGATTTTTAACAACTTTTATCAACTAAGCTTTTAAAAGCTTTAACAGCCTTTTAACAGCTTTTGTATTTTTTTTTTTAATAATTTTAAACAGATTTTTACCAAACTATTACAAATTTAACAACTTTGCGAAGGATCCATATAATTTTAAATGAATTTTATCAATTTTACTATAAAAGCTTTTGCAACTTCTTATAAATTTTAACATTTTATAAATTTTCTACATTGTAACTGTATCTTTTTCGCAAAAAAAGCTTTGGTAAATAAAATATTTTTGTAAGAAAACTTTTTAGTAAATAAAATATTAGATTTTTTCTGAAAAAAAAAACTTTTAGGAAAGAGCTTTATATAGAAAGTTTTATTATAAAATAGCTCACTATGAAAGAGCTTAATTCAACAAAAGCATTTTATTAAAAAGCTTTATCGGGAAAGTGCTATTATGGATGAGCTTTATAAAGAAAAAGCTTTTTCTGCATGAGCTTTAAAAAAGCATTTTATTAAAGAGCTTTTTCGGAAAAGTGCTATTCTGGATGAGATTTATAAAGAAAAAGCTTTTTCTGCATGAGCTTTATCAAGAAAAACGCTTTTACAGAAGAAACCTTTAAATGAAAGAGTTTTTTTTTCAGAGAAAAAAAATATATGTTAGAACCATGTTATAACAAAGCTTTTTTTTAGCTAAAACTTGCATAAGAGGTGTAAATAACTTTTTTGGAGAAAGTTTTTTATGGATGAGCTAATTAATGAAAGAACGATTTTAAAAAACGCATTATATGAAAAAAAATTATAAAAGAGCTTTTACAGAAAAAAACCTTTTAGAGAAAAAAGCTTTTTATTAAAGAGTTTTAGAGAGAAAGCTTTTTACAAAGGAGTTTTACAAGGAAAAAGCTTTTTATCAAAGAGCTTTAGAATACACTTTTTAATAAAAGAGCTTTTTCAGAAAAAAAATTTACGTAAGAGCTTTGTTATTAAAAAGTTTTTTTAAAAATAAGCTTTTTAAGAAGAAAATTTTTAATGACAGAGCAACGTTAGAAAAACGCTTTATATGAAAGAGCTTTTTAGTATAACTTTTAATAGGGAATAGCTTTATATGAAAAAGCTTTATAAAATGAAGAAAACTTTCTTTTCTTTCAGAAAAAAAACTGTTTTTACAAAGGCATTGTTATAGAATGCTTTTTAGCTAAAACTTGGTGAGTAAAAACTTTTCTAAAGAAGAGTTATAAGAAAAAGCTTTGTAAAATTAAGAAAAGTTTATTCTCTTTTAGAAAAGAAAACTGCTTATATAAGAGCTTTGTTATAGAAAGCTTTTTAGCTAAAACTTGTTTAGTTAAAACTTTTCTAAAGAATAGTTAATGAAAAAACTTTATAAAAAGAAGAAAACTTTTTTCTAAAAGAAAAGAAAACTGTTTATATAAAAGCTTTGTTAAAGAAAGCTTTTAAGCTAAAACTTGGATGGTAAAACTTTTCTAAAGAAGAGTTATATGAAAAACCTTTATAAAATGAAGAAACCTTTCTTTTCTTGCAGAAAAGAAAAGCTGTTTATATAAAAGCTTTGTTGTAGAAAGCTTTTTAGCTAAAACTTGTTTAGTTAAAACTTTTCTAAAACAGAGATATATGAAAAAGCTTTGTAAAATGAGAGAATTTTTATGAAAATAAGCTTTTAATAGATAACAATGGGTTAAAAACAATTGGAAACCCATTTTTTTAAGATTTAATTGCTTAGTAAAGTTGTTGATGCTTTATTGTTGGAATATTTTTTATGAATAGGAGACTTTGCTTTGGAAAGTTAAAAATATCGGTAAGTAGTGTTTATTACAGCAATAAATTTCATTAAAAAAAGAACTATATGGAGTAATTTTCTTAAAAAAAATTAAAGATAAAACAAAAAAAAAATTGCATCATAAACAAATATTTTATTAAACAAAAAAAAACGGAAGATAAATAATGATTGAGCAATGAGTGACGGAACAAAAATTTAGTTTTTAAACAAAACTCTTCTATATAATTAAAGAATTAAAAAGAGATAAGAAGTTTGTAAAGAAAACAAATGAATTTTTAACAAAAAGCAGAATTTGTGTCTAATAAAGTTAAGCAAAAAATGAAGATTTTTTTTAAAAATAAAATAAATTTGAAAATGATTTTAAACACAATTTTTGAAAGGAATTTTATTGAAACTTAAGATGCAGACCCATCTTTAACTCAGAGAAGAAAATGATTTTTTATGTATTTTTTTTTTTTTTTTGCTAATAAATTAAACATTTTACTTGTTTTTTATTACCTTTAACAAAAATGCTAATAAAATCATCAAAATCTCAAACACATGACAACGACGACTACAAACCACGATCATGATGATAATGATGTTGTTGATCATGATGTATATCACCAAGTTAAATTGTTTGGACATGTGTTGAAGAGACTTGTTAACAAATTTTGTTGTAAATTTGAAAACGTGTACAGAATTTCTATTAAATTATACAAATAAATTCGTAATAAACAATTCACTAGAAATTATAGAAAACGCTCCTCAAAAAAAAAAAAAAAAACAAATTTAAAACCCTTAACAGAAAAAACGCCTAAATGTTTTTTAAATGTTTTTTAAATGTTTCTTAAATATTACAGATTTTTATCTAATAATATTTGAAAATTATTTTCAAATATCTCTAGTTAAATATTTATAAACAAATTTTTGTTGAAATTATTTAAATATTAGCTTAAGTATTAAGGTTTTTTTTTTCTAAATAGTTTTTTTTTAGTTTTCTTACTTTAGGGTGCTTAATTTTTTATCTTTTTGTTTATTTCCCCCAAAAAAAAACAAAAAGAATTATCTAACAAATCCATCATCAACTGTGACATAAACACTTTATTTTTTGGTTATTAAATTGTTTTGATTTGTTAAACAAATAAATTCTACTTTTTCTGGTTACTTTTTGGCCATTTGACTATAAAATCTATTTCAAGTTAAAATCTAAAAAAAAACACACACAAGAATAAACGACAAAAGGTTTAAAGCTGTTGAGAATTTTAATTAGTTCTTAGGAATGAAAATTTGTCCAAACGAACAAGATATTTTTAAGGTTAACGAATGAATTCAGGTAGTTGCAAATGAATTATATGATAAAAATAAACAATAAACTAAAATAAGAAAAAGTCATAAGAAGTATAAGACAACGCAAAAAAGACTATAGTCTATTCTATACTCTATAGTTTTGAATATAGCATATACTAGTCTATATATTAGTATATAATCTAGTCTACAATCTAGTCTATAGTTTAGTCTATAGTCTTGTATAAAGTTTGGTATAAGTCTAGTCTAGTCTAAAGTCTAATCTATATAGTCTATAGTCTAGTCTGTTGTCTATTCTATACTATAGTCAATAGTCTAGTTTATAGTCTAGTCTATAGTCTAGTCTATAGTCTAGTCTATAGTCTAGTCTATAGTCTAGTCTATAGTCTAGTCTATAGTCTAGTCTATAGTCTAGTCTATAGTCTAGTCTATAGTCTAGTCTATACCCTAGTCTATAGTCTAGTCTATAGTCTAGTCTATAGTCTAGTCTATAGTCTAGTCTATAGTCTAGTCTATAGTCTAGTCTATAGTCTAGTCTATAGTCTAGTCTATAGTCTAGTCTATAGTCTAGTCTATAGTCTAGTCTATAGTCTAGTCTATAGTCTAGTCTATAGTCTAGTCTATAGTCTAGTCTATAGTCTAGTCTATAGTCTAGTCTATAGTCTAGTCTATAGTCTAGTCTATAGTCTAGTCTAAAGTCTAGTCTATAGTCTAGTCTATAGTCTAGTCTATAGTCTAGTCTATAGTCTAGTCTATAGTCTAGTCTATAGTCTAGTCTATAGTCTAGTCTATAGTCTAGTCTATAGTCTAGTCTATAGTCTAGTCTATAGTCTAGTCTATAGTCTAGTCTATAGTCTAGTCTATAGTCTAGTCTATAGTCTAGTCTATAGTCTAGTCTATAGTCTAGTCTATAGTCTAGTCTATAGTCTAGTCTATAGTCTAGTCTATAGTCTAGTCTATAGTCTAGTCTATAGTCTAGTCTATAGTCTAGTCTATAGTCTAGTCTATAGTCTAGTCTATAGTCTAGTCTATAGTCTAGTCTATAGTCTAGTCTATAGTCTAGTCTATAGTCTAGTCTATAGTCTAGTCTATAGTCTAGTCTATAGTCTAGTCTATAGTCTAGTCTATAGTCTAGTCTATAGTCTAGTATATAGTCTAGTCTATAGTCTAGTCAATAGTCTAGTCTATAGTCTAGTCTATAGTCTAGTCTATAGTCTAGTCTATAGTCTAGTCTATAGTCTAGTCTATAGTCTAGTCTATAGTCTAGTCTATAGTCTAGTCTATAGTCTAGTCTATAGTCTAGTCTATAGTCTAGTCTATAGTCTAGTCTATAGTCTAGTATATAGTCTAGTCTATAGTCTAGTCTATAGTCTAGTCTATAGTCTAGTCTATAGTCTAGTGTATAGACTAGCCTATAGTCTAGTCTATAGTCTAGTCTATAGTCTAGTCTATAGTCTAGGCTATAGTCTAGTCTATAGTATAATCTATAGTCTAATCTATAGTCTAATATAAAGTCTAATCTATAGTCTAATCTATAGTCTAGTCTATAGTCTAGTCTATACTCTAGTCTATAATCTAGTCTATAGTCTAGTCTATAGTCTAGTCTATACTCTAGTCTATAGTCTAGTCTATAGTCTTGTCTATAGTCTAGTCTATAGTCTAGTCTATAGTCTAGTCTATAGTCTAGTTTATAGTCTAGTCTATAGTATAGTCTATAGTCTAATCTATAGTCTAGTCTATAGTCTAGTCTATAGTCTAGTCTATAGTCTAGTCTATAGTCTAGTCTATAGTCTTGTGTATAGTCTTGTCTATAGTCTAGTCTATAGTCTAGTCTATAGTCTAGTCTATAGTCTAGTCTATAGTCTAGTCTATAGTCTAGTCTATAGTCTAGTCTATAGTCTAGTCTATAGTCTAGTCTATAGTCTAGTCTATAGTCTATAGTCTAGTCTATAGTCTAGTCTATAGTCTAGTCTATAGTCTAGTCTATAGTCTATTCTATAGTCCAGTCTATAGTCTAGTCTATAGTCTAGTCTATAGTCTAGTCTATAGTCTAGTCTACAGTCTAGTCTATAGTCTAGTCTATAGTCTAGTCTATAGTCTAGTCTATAGTCTAGTCTATAGTCTAGTCTATAGTCTAGTCTATAGTCTAGTCTATAGACTAGTCTATAGTCTAGTCTATAGTCTAGTCTATAGTCTAGTCTATAGTCTAGTCTATAGTCTAGTCTATAGTCTAGTCTAGTCTAGTCTAGTCTAGTCTATAGTCTAGTCTATAGTCTAGTCTAGTCTAGTCTATAGTCTAGTCTATAGTCTAGTCTATAGTCTAGTCTATAGTCTAGTCTATAGTCTAGTCTATAGTCTAGTCTATAGTCTAATCTATAGTCTAGTCTATAGTCTAGTCTATAGTCTAGTCTATAGTCTAGTCTATAGTCTAGTCTATAGTCTAGTCTATATTCTAGTCTATAGTCTAGTCTATAGTCTAGTCTATAGTCTAGTCTATAGTCTAGTCTATAATCAAGTCTGTACTCTAGTCTATTGTAAAGTCTATAGTTTAGTCTATAGTCTAGTTGATAGTTTAGTCTATAGTTTAGTCTAAACTATAGTATAGTCTTACATATTATCTAGTTTATAGTCTAGTCTTTATTTTAACTTTTCTTAAAAAATTGCTCTTAATTTATTTTTTAAAATGTACACTCTTTATTTTGCTAAAAAAAAGAGTTAATTTTTGTTTACTTTTCTAAAATTTTTGCTCTCTTTTTAATTTTGTTAATAAAAATATTAATAAAGAAACTCTCAAAAAGTGTTAATTAATAAATGAAATAGACTGAAGCACACACTGCTACTATTTAGTATATGACTACATATTATCAATTTTGAAATAATAACAATATTGTACTTTAATTTTGAAGCTTTAAATAAAAAAAAATGATAAGAAAAAATTGTATATAATTTTTTTTTTATTAGATTGAAGGTAAATAACTAGTTAGAAAGACAAGCATGCTGTTGGTTGATTGTTGTAATAATAATTTAATTAAAATAATAAAATATAATAACAATAAGAAAAAAAAATAAATTATTTAAAATATTCATTTAAACAAAGGGAATTTAAAATTGAGATATTTTTAAAACAAAGAAATAAATAGCATAGAGTATGTAGAGTTGCAAGATTCTAAGAAAATAATTTAGGAATTTAAGGAATTTATAAAAAAATTTCTGTAAATTTTTGAAAATTTTAAGAAATTTAATAAATTTTTGAGGAATTAAAAAGAAATGTTAAAATAATTTTTATTTTTTTTAAATTATTTAAAATAATTTTTCAAACACATTAATCATTTTAAACGAAAGAAAAAAAAAAACAAAATTATTAAGATTCTATTGGGTGTGCGCCCTTGGCCCTTAGCAAGCTGTCCCTCTCTTGTTTAATTTTCGTTTTAATGGGGGGAGGCTTCCATATGCTTTTGCTTTATTTGTTGTTGTTTTTATTTAATTTATTTATTAATAATATTTTGAGTTGTTTTTGTTGTGTTTTTTTGTCTTTTACATTTGAATTGGCAAATATTTATTTAAAATAATATTTGTTGCTGCTATTGATATTTTGTTGTTGTTGTTGCTTTTCATATACTATTCATGTAGTGTTTTTAATGTTTTTTCTTCTCTTCATACGTTATAATATTGCTAATGAATTGGCAAACAACTTGAGTAATAAATGTCTAAAAAAATTGTGAGATATTTATATAGGCAAAAAGGGTTAACTTAAGACGAACTAAAAGGGTACACTACAGAAAACATATCTAATACAAAACACTTATTTTTATAGACTTGAAAAAGCCAGGAAAAGGACACAAAGTTCGTTAAATATTACATCAACGCGCTTCACATTAACTATTCATATCGAATATCCATCTACTGGACAAATTTTTCCAATGTTACATTCTAAAGACTGACATTAATATACCTCTCTGCTTTGTACTTTTTATGCTTTCCAGACATTATAAAATATAATTATGAACGCCACTAGAAGCTCTGTTTTTGCAAGTTTTTATTTATTTCTTTTTAATGTTTTTTTTTACAATTTCGTTTGGCATTTCATTTATTTTATGCTTAGAATAATATTTATTTTCGCTTTGACTCATTTGTACACCCTACAATCGGTAAATTTGAACAAAAGAACACTTTTCCCCAAATTCCCAAAAAATTCGCCAAAAATCTCCGGAAACTAAAAATTTCTTTCAGTTTTAGTACAGTACTAGTTCAATTCTAGTTCAGTTCTAGTTCAGTTCTAGTTCAGTTCTAATTCAGTTCTAGTTCAGTTCTAGTTCAGTTCTAGTTCAGTTCTAGTTCAGTTCTAGTTCAGTTCTAGTTCAGTTCTAGTTCAGTTCTAGTTCAGTTCTAGTTCAGTTCTAGTTCAGTTCTAGTTCAGTTCTAGTTCAGTTCTAGTTCAGTTCTAGTTCAGTTCTAGTTCAGTTCTAGTTCAGTTCTAGTTCAGTTCTAGTTCAGTTCTAGTTCAGTTCTAGTTCAGTTCTAGTTCAGTTCTAGTTCAGTTCAACTTCAGTTCTACTTCAGTTCTACTTCAGTTCTAGTTCAGTTCTAGTTCAGTTCTAGTTCAGTTCTAATTCAGTTCTAGTTCAGTTCTAGTTCAGTTCTAGTTCCGTTCTAGTTCAGTTCTAATTCAGTTCTACTTCAGTTCTACTTCAGTTCTAGTTCAGTTCTAGTTCAGTTCTAGTTCAGTTCTAATTCAGTTCTAGTTCAGTTCTAGTTCAGTTCTAGTTCAGTTCTAGTTCAGTTCTAGTTCAGTTCTAATTCAGTTCTAGTTCAGTTCTAGTTCAGTTCTAGTTCAGTTCTAATTCAGTTCTAGTTCAGTTCTAGTTCGGTTCTAGTTCAGTTCTACTTCAGTTCTACTTCAGTTCTACTTCAGTTCTAGTTCAGTTCTAGTTCAGTTCTAGTTCAGTTCTAATTCAGTTCTAGTTCAGTTCTAGTTCAGTTCTAGTTCCGTTCTAGTTCAGTTCTAATTCAGTTCTAGTTCAGTTCTATTTCAGTTCTAGTTCAGTTCTAGTTCAGTTCTAGTTCAGTTCTAGTTCAGTTCTAGTTCAGTTCTAGTTCAGTTCTAGTTCAGTTCTAGTTCAGTTCTAGTTCAGTTCTAGTTCAGTTCTAGTTCAGTTCTAGTTCAGTTCTAGTTCAGTGCTAGTTCAGTTTTAGTTCAATTCTAGCTTTTATAAAAAAGCTTTTATACTTGAAAGCTGTTAATAGAAAAAATTTTTTTAACAAGCTTTAACTTAAACTTTTTTATAAAAAACGTGTTTTACTTTAGATTTTTTTCCCGAAATCTTACTTTTAGCTTTAAAACGAAGAGTATTTAATTATTCGTTTTTTAACTGATTTTAGTTAAAGATATATTTTTATTTTGTATTATTTTTTTTATCAGTTAAATAAATACATATTGAAATAGCTGACAAATTTATAACTTTTTGCTATAAAGCATTTTCAAAAGCTCAGCTGTGAACGTTCCGTTGTTAAGAATAATTGTATGGAATACAAAATGCATTTACTAGTTTTTCATTCTCTAATACGGGGAGTTTGAAACGTGACAGAATTTTTTGATTTGTCATTTACGGACACATTGGAAAAGATGGATGGATGGATTGGACAAGTATACAAAAATCAGACACACACACGCACACATTTACATTTTCGTAGAGAATTTCAAGTTTATTGTTGAGCTTGAAAAATAAAAATACATTTTTAATTGTTAAGTAAATACATTTTTATTGTAGTAAACAGTTAAACGGGTAAATTAGCAAATAGAAATGAGTTGTAGTTGAGAAAATTTGGATTTCAATAAAGAAATTTAAAAAAATAGTTTTTCTAACATTTCCTCACAATATTCAAAATTCTATAAATTTTTTAATACTTTATTTTTAAAAGAAATCCGTTTAAAAGCTTGAATTTCTGTAGTCAATTGTAAAAGCAAATTCAGTTCTAGTTCAGTTCAAGTTGAGTTCTAGTTCAGTTCAAGTTCAGTTCTAGTTCAGTTCTAGTTCAGTTCTAGTTCAGTTCTAGTTCTAGTTCAGTTCTAGTTCAGTTCTAGTTCAGTTCTAGTTCAGTTCTAGTTCAGTTCTAGTTCAGTTCTAGTTCAGTTCTAGTTCAGTTCTAGTTCAGTTCTAGTTCAGTTCTAGTTCAGTTCTAGTTCAGTTCTAGTTCAGTTCTAGTTCAGTTTTAGTTCAGTTCTAGTTCAGTTCTAGTTCAGTTCTAGTTCAGTTCTAGTATAGTTCTAGTTCAGTTCTAGTCCAGGTTTTAAGTTGTTTTACTAAAATTTCCCGAGAATGTTCAGCATTCTATAAATTTTGTAATAATTTATTTTTAAACTAAAGCTTTTTAAAAGAAATTTGTTTAAAAGCTCGACTTCCTTTAGTCAATTTCATGTCTATGTTGTTTAACGAACATCAATCATACATTATAACCGTTTTTATAAATTTTATTATTATTTTTTTTTTTTGATCATTTAACCATTTGTGTTTCTAAACAATTGTTTAATAAACCATTTAAGACTTTACAAAACAGTGTGGAAGTGTGTGCGTGTGTGTGTTTCTAGTTCAAACGCCCTTTTAAATGTTTAATAATTTCCTGCATTTCAACCAACAACAAACAAACTGCAGTTAAGTGGGTTTTACCTTAAAAGGGGGAACACAACGAAGACCAACGGTGGTTCTTTGGAAAACCAATAAATTAAAAATTCTTAAATTATTTCAATAAAATAACACAATTGAATCTAAGAAAATGTCATTTAAATGTTAAATATTACTTCATTAACTTAACTGACCACCCTCGTTATCTGTTAAAAGAAAACAATTAATTTTATTCCAAATAGAAATTTTTTAAATTATCAATGCTAATTTTAAACAGTTCAATGCTACAGTTTTTTATTTTTAAAAGAATATTTAAATTTCTTGTTTCATTGTTTTTTTGCTCAATTCTCCAAAAATAACAAACAAAATATAATTTAAAATTCCTTTTGCAAAAAACGTGATGTTTTATATAAATTAAAATAAAAGAAAAAAAATTTTTTTGAAAAAATTAACAACAATTAAACGCACGCACATTTCTCAAAATATTTATTTATTCCAGCAAAAAAAAACAGCAAGCAGCAGCCCATATATTTTGACAGCTGTCATATGTTTTAGCATTTTAGTTAAATTACTGATCTATTAATAACAACAACAATTTCCAAAAGTTTTATAAAAAATAAAAAAAAACAAAATAATTTTTACACGTTAAACAGCTCTTAAAAGGGTTTCCTCTCTTTGTATTGAAAACTTAAAAGAGATTAACTAAAAAAAGAGTAAACTTTTTAAATAAGGCTAATTAAGCGTTTTTCTTAAAGACAACATTATGTTCAAGTTTTCCTAAACTATTTATTATAATACTTTTTTGGGGATTATTTTTAAACATTTTGGAATTTAATTTTTAAATTTTTGGAGTCAGTACACAATTAGAACAGAACTAGTAAAAAACTAAAATAGAACTAGAAAAGAACCAGAGCAGAACTAGAACAAAACCAGAACTAGAGTAAAATAGAACTAGAATAGAACTAAAACAAAACTAAAACGAAATTAGCGCAGAACTAGAAGAAAACTTGAACAGTACTAGAACTGATTAAGAACTGAACAAGAACCGATCTAAAACTGAATTAGAACAGAACTAGAACAGAACTAGAACTGCACTAGAACTTAACTAGAACTGAACAAAAACTGAATTAGAACTGAACTAGAACTGAACTAGAACTGAACTAGAACTGAACTAGAACTGAACTAGAACTGAACTAGAACTGAACTAGAACTGAACTAGAACTGAA
>NC_060953.1:5715254-5722131 GCF_022045245.1 Lucilia cuprina | reverse complement strand
TCTTAAATTTTGGTTAAATTTAAAGAAAAATGTATAGAATTGTTATTTCTGGATTAAATAAAGCAAATTTTGTTAAATTTGTGTAAATCCCTTGAATTCCCAAAATGTGTAAAGAAAATCCCAGAAAGGGAAATTTCTGAAATTTTTGTTAAAATTTAAGAAAAATCTATAGAATTGTTATTTCTGAACAAAATAAAACAAAATTTGTTAAATTTGTGAAAATCCCTTGAATTCCCAAAATGTTTAAAGAAAATCCCAGAAAGAAAATTTCTTAAATTTTGGTAAAATTTAAAGAAAAATGTATAGAATTGTTATTTCTGGATTAAATAAAGCAAATTTTGTGAAATTTGTGTAAATCCCTTGAATTCCCAAAATGTTTAAAGAAAATCCCAGAAAGGGAAATTTCATAAATTGAGATAAATTTAAAGAAAAATGTATAGAATTGTTATTTCTGAACAAAATAAAACAAAATTTGTTAAATTTGTGTAAATCCCTTAAATTCCCAAAATGTTTAAAGAAAATCCCACAAAGGAAAATTTCTTAAATTTTGGTTAAATTTAAAGAAAAATGTATAGAATTGTTATTTCTGGTTTAAATAAAGCAAATTTTGTTAAATTTGTAAAAATCCCTTGAATTCCCAAAATGTTTAAAGAAAATCCCAGAAAGGGAAATTTCATAAATTGAGATAAATTTAAAGAAAATTGTATAGAATTGTTATTTTTTGGACAAAATGAAGCAAAATATGTTAAATTTGTGTAAATCCCCCTGAAATCCCAAAATATTTATTAAAAATCCCAGAAAGGGTAAATTTTGTTAAATTTATGAAATAGCTTATAAATATGATTCTTCTGGTTTAAAAACTCGAGATCTCGTTTTATAATCTTAGAAAGTGACATTTTCCATATTCAAGTGTAGTTTTAAGTTACTATTGACGCTTAACGCTTTCATTGTGTTTGTTTGTTTATTTAGCTTATTGCTTTATGCTGCTAAGTTGAACTTTAAAATTTTGCTAATTAAAAGCAATAACAAAGCAAACTTCTAGAGTTGTTGTTTTTTAAGTTCTTAGTAAACGTAGTTAAACGTCTACGTATTCGTCTTTATGAATCATTTTGTGGGAAACTCATGTGGTCACCACAAGCAGGTTTTTTTTTTTAATTTCATCTTATTTTTTGCAAAATGTCTGTTTTATTTTCTTTCTATAGCTGTAGGTAGTTGTTTATTAGCAGCTACACCTTAACCTAAGGAAACTTAAGTAAATTTTGAGCTAAAACTTTACTTTACTTAAAGCTTGTTTAAAAAATTTGTTAAAGTAGGCTTAGGTGTCTAATTAAAAATATATATATTACCTGTTTTGTTGGTTGTAAAAATAAAAAAAAATAATAATTTGCAACTGATATAACTGAAGTTCAGGGTAAAAATTAAAATTAATTGAAAAGACAAATGTTGTATTTTTTGTTCTCTTAACACTAACACTTAAACAAGTTCAAAGTCAAGTTGTCTTAAGTTGTAAGGAATAATTCCTTAATAAATTGTTAAAAAATTCCATTACATTTTTTTAAGTTAAAACCCTAAAATCTTTAAGATTTTCTTAATATTGATTACATTTCATTTATTTACTTAATAAATTGTTTATTTATTTAAATTTAACTATTTCTTTTCGTTTAGCATGTTGTAACTTGCCATAGACTTAAGTCATTTCTTGTTTGAAGATTTTGTTTTCTCTACGATTGCTTAAGACAGTCAAATGCATGTTTTATTATCTAATGTTTTCGTTGTCTTCAATGTTTAAGCTAAAGATTAATAGTTTTTGTTATAATTATTGTTTAAATAATTTCAAAAATAAACATAAAATCATTTATAAAAATTAAAAAAAAATGCACAAACTTTCATAAAAATTTTCAAATTTTTTTTTAATTTCTCAATAATTCCCTAAAAAAAAACCTTGAAAAAATCTTAAAAACTTATTTAATTCAAGTAAAACCATCGTTATCTTGATAAAAACTACAATCCCTTGAATTCCCAAAAAATTTTCAAAAATCCCTCAAAAGGAAATTTCAAAAAAAAAAAAAAAATACTAAAAATAAGTAAAATTTCACTAAAAACTAAAACAAAATTCTATTTTCAAACAAAACATAACGAATCTGTAAGTTTTTCTTAAATCCCCTAAATTCCCAAAATGTTAAACAAAAATCCCAGAAAGGAAAATATCCAAAAATAGGATAAATTTAAAGAAGACTTTATAAAAAATAGATTCCAAATGAAAATAAAGCAAAACTGTCAAATTTAAAAAAAATCCCTTAATTCCCAAAATGTCAAACAAAAATCCCCGAAAGGGAAATTTCTAAAATTTTAGGGAAATTAAAAAAAATGTCTTTAAAATAATAAAAACTTGATAAAAAATAAATTCCAAATGAAAATAATGTGAAACTAAAAGTTTTAAAAAAATACCCTGAATTCCCAAATTGGGTAACAAAAATCCTAGAAAAGGAAATTTCAAAAAATAAGATAAATTCAAAGAAAACTTTATAAAAAAATAGATTCCAAATGAAAATAAAGCAAAACTGTCAAATTTTAAAAAAATCCCTAAATTCCCAAAATGTCAAACAAATATCCCCTTAAGGGAAATTTTCAAAAAAATGTCTTTAAAATAAAAAAAAACTTAATAATAAATAAATTTCAAATGAAAATAAAGTGAAACTAACAATTTTGAAAGCAATCCCTTGAATTTCAAAATTGGATAACAAAAATCCCACAAAAGGAAATTACAAAAATTTTAGGGAAATTTTCAAAAATTGTTTTTAAAATAAAGAAAACTTAATAAAAAAATAGATTCCAAATGAAAATAAAGCAAAACTGGCAAATTTTGTAAAAATCCCCTGAATTCCCAAATTGGGTAATAAAAATGCCAGAAAGGGAAATATCTAGAATTTTAGGGAAATTTTCAAAAATTGTTTTTATAATAAAGAAAACATGATGAAAATTAGATCCTAAATGAAAATAAAAGCAAAACGTATAATTTTGTGCAAATCCCTCAAATTCCCAAATTGGGTAACAAAAATCCCATAAAAGGGAATTTGTAAGAAATTTTTATAAAACCATTATTTTTGTAATTAAAAAACATAATTTCTTAAAATTTGTTTGAAATTTTTTTTAATTCCCAAAACTTTTAATAAAAATCCTTATAAAAAAGGAAATTTTTGTTAACTTAAGGGATTTTTTTTCAAATTAAAGGGAAATTTTTTTCAAATTGAACTGAAATTTGTTGAATTTGAGGCAATGTTGTTGTTTTTGTAATTAAAAAAAATAATTTCTTAAAATTTCAGTAAATTTTTTCTTAATTTCAAAAATTTTTAATAAAAATCCCAAAAAAGGGAAATTTATTTAATTTTAGGGAAATTAAAAAAAAAGCTGTTATTTTTTAATGAAAATACATTGATTCTTAAAATTTCAGTAAAATTTTTCTTAATTTCCAAAATTTTTAATAAAAATCCTAAAAAAGGGAATTTTTTTAATTTCAAAAGAAATTTTCTTAAATTTAAGGAAAATTTCTTAAATTTGAGGGAATATTGTTGTTTTTGTAATTGAAAAACTTATTTTCTTAAAATTTCAGTAAATTTTTTTTTTAATTTTCTAAAATTTGAATAAAAAGGTAAATTTTTCAATTTTAAAGGAAATTTTCTTAAATTTAAGGGAAATTTCTTAAATTTGAGGGAATTTTGTAATTAAAAAACATATTTTTTTTAAATTTCAGCAATTTGTTTTTAATTGTTAAAATTTTCAATAAAAATCCCAAAAAAGTAAAATTTTTCTTCAAACTTAAGGGAAAATTTTCTTAAACTTCTTAAATTTGAGAGAAAATTTTTGTTTTTGTAATTGAAATTTAAAATTTCTTAAAATTCCAACATTTTTAATAAAAATCCCCAAAACAAGTGAATTTTTTTAAATTGTTGTTGTTTTTGTAAGTGAAAAATATAATTTCTTGAAATTTTTAGTGAATTCTTAATTCTTAAACTTCTGACTAAAATCTCAAAAAAGGGAAATTTTAGAAAAATTTCTATTTTATTGAAAAAACTAAATTTTTGAAAAAGTTTATCCAAATTACCCTTACCAACCAATTGATGGAGAACACTTCTTATCAGACCTAGACAACCATCAGTCTGAATGCGAGGTCTGTAACATTTAAAACAGCAAAAAATGAGAACGCAAAATTTAAATAATCCAAATACAAAATACAAACAAGTAAGAAGTTATAGTCGGGCGAGGCCGACCATATAATACCCTACACATGTATACGAATAATACGTGATTAAGTTTTCATAATAAAGCATTTAAGTTGAATTAAGTTGAAGTAATATTTTTAGGGGCTAGGATCAAATGTGGCCCTATAATCATAAAGTTTATCAGGGTCATTAAGACTAGTATAGAATTTGGTTTTGCAGTTTTCTGTCGAGATACGAATAGATTAAACATAATTATGAACTTAAATGTCCTATTTTGCGTATTCAGTTGTATGGGGGCTAGGTGAAATAATGGACCGGTGTTACCTTTTTTCAATAAGCTTCGTTTATAGTACCATAAAAGATCATGTGCCAAATTTCATTGTATTATCTCGTCTACAGTTCTAGTTCAGTTTAAGTTCATTTCTAGTTCAGTTTTAGTTAAGTTCTAGTTCAGTTCTAGTTCACTTCTAGTTCAGTTCTAGTTCAGTTCTAGTTCAGTTCTAGTTCAGTTCTAGTTCAGTTCTAGTTCAGTTCTAGTTCAGTTCTAGTTCAGTTCTAGTTCAGTTCTAGTTCAGTTCTAGTTCAGTTCTAGTTCAGTTCTAGTTCAGTTCTAGTTCAGTTCTAGTTCAGTTCTAGTTCAGTTCTAGTTCAGTTCTAGTTCAGATCTAGTTCAGTTCTAGTTAAGTTCTAAAGATCATGTGCCAAATTTCATTGCATTATCTTCAAAATTGCGATCTGTAGTTTGATTGCAAGCTCTCTTCGGGGGTTCAGTTGTTTGGGGGCCAGGTGAAATAATAGACCGATTTTAATCATTTTCAATAGGCTTCGTCGCTGGGACAATAGAAGGTTATGTACCAAATTTCATTGAATCATCTTTTAAATTGCGACCTGTAGTTTGATTACAAGGTTTATATGGATGGATGGACATAGCCAAATCGACTCAGAAAATGATTCTGAGCCGATTCTGGTATACTTTAAGGTGGCTATATGACCAATGTTATTGTGCGTTACCAACATCAGCATAAACCCAATATACCCTCCCTACTAATTTGATGTAGGGTATAAACAGGTGACTAAATTCACACATTAAGAAGAAAAAAAAAACAAACATAAACTTTACTCTCTTTGTTAAGGAAATATTCTCTTGGCAAAGGAAATAATTACTCTTTTAATGAAAACAAACGATTAATCTCTACTCTTTCTAAATACTAAGATCAATTTTTATATGTTTTTATTGTTGTTTTTTTATTAATGTTTTGCATTTGTCATAACTAAACAAACACACTTGATGTGTGTGGTGTGTGTGTTTTATTTCATTCTTATGGAGTTTGTGTGTTTGTTTGTTAATAAAGGGGATATATGAGGGGATGTGTTGGCAGCACATGTTGTGTGCTGCTTGCTTTGCTTTGCTCGCTTGCTTTAACAACGCCATCGTCTCACACTGGTTATTTGCGCAATGCTGAAACAGTTAAACGCCGACTACGGTACGTAAAAGTGATAATTTTTGTAAAAAACGGAGAGGTTCTTGTTTGCAACGATCGTTCAAAAAAAAAGTAAAATTAAATTTAATACAAAAAAAAGAATAGTTTTTGCGTGCGCAGTTTAAATAAATTAATAATAAAAAAAGGAAATTTCTTTAAAAATACAAAATCCAACAAATAAAAATTAAAAAAAAGAATTACTTAAACAAGTGTTTTTTCTTTTACAAAATGTGTTCCATAAAAGTTGAGGTTAAATAAAAGAAAATAAAAAGTGTTTGCAACAATTTGTTATATTATTATCCTATATATTATTAAAATCAAAAGTGTTAATTAACAAAATAAATATTGAAAGTAATAATTAAAGCAAATTATTGCTAAATGTATAAAAAGCAACAACAACACAAAAATCATATCAAACAAAATTCCTACATACATACCTATATATAAAGATTTATTATACACCAAAGTATAAACAAAAAAGAACATAACATAACCACCACAACAACAACAATAATAAAAGTTGTCAAAATATTTCAATAATTTAAATATGTGAACAAAAATTATAAATAAGAAAAAGACAAGATTAAGCAAAGCAAAAAAAACCAACAGTAAATAGCAATAAAATTGAGTTCGTCATTTTACCAAGAGAAAGAGTGCAAAATTGTAAACAATAAAAAAAACCAAGAGAGAGCCTTAACATAACAACGAAAAAAACTTTAGAAAAAAGAGTAAAGAAGAAAAATACTTGTTGTTTTTTTTCTTAATAAAAAAAGAAAACAAACACAACTATAACAATAACAACATTATCTTCACCAAGTGAGTATAATAGTAACAGTGTTAACAACTATTGTAATATTTTAAGAAATATTTATTTTAGTTCAGTTCTAGATTAGTTCTAGTTTCGTTCTAGTTAAATTCTAGTTCTGTTCTAGTTCCAGTTTAGATCTAGTTTAGTTCTAGTTTCGTTCCAGTTTAGTTCTAGTTCAATTCTAGTTTAGTTCTAGTTCAGTTCTAGTTCAGTTTTAGTTCAGTTTTAGTTCAGTTCTACATAAGTATGTTGTAGTTCTATTTTAGTTCAGTTCTAATTCAGTTCTAGTTCAGTTCTAATTCAGTTCTAGTTCAGTTCTAGTTCAGTTCTAGTTCAGTTCTAGTTCAGTTCTAGTTCAGTTCTAGTTC